>NC_048595.1:178301714-178364459 GCF_003668045.3 Cricetulus griseus
AATAGGCACAATTTTTAGAAAAATCTATTTTTATTTCTATTCGTATGTGCCACATGTATGTAGGTAGGCCAAGGAGGCCAGAAGAGGATGTCAATTCCCTGAAGCTGGAGTTACAGGTGGTTGTGAGCCATTCATGTGTGCTGACAACCAAACCCAGGTCCTTGGAAAGAGCAGCAAGCTCTCTTAACAGAGCCATCTGTCTAGGCACAGAAAGATGTCCTTCTGAGGGAGGGAACAGGCCTGGGCTCTAGCCCTGTATCTGCCCCAGGCAAGTGAACATGTCTTCCTCTCGTCACATGTTTGCTCAGTAACTACTTGTGCCTGGTACTGATCCAGGTGCTTGGGATGCATAGGGCCACGGTGTTCCTATTCATATGAAGGTATATCTTAGAGGCAGGAAAGCAAGCAAATTATATTATATGTTACAGACAGGTAAGTGTCACAACAAAAAGAAAAGGATGCTGGAGAAGCCAGGTTGGGACCGGTTGCTGTGTTCACGGGAAGTGAATAGGCCTGGCTGACAAAGTCAGATTCAAGGGCAGGCTTGAAGGAGGTAAGACAGTTAAAACACTTGTCTGCGGAAAGCAAGCTCTAGGTGGATGTTGCAGCCAGAGCAAAGACTCCATAGTGATACTGGGTTCTGATGTGACTAAAGGAAGAGCCAGG
The DNA here is from genome assembly GCF_003668045.3 of Cricetulus griseus. NCBI lineage: Eukaryota > Metazoa > Chordata > Mammalia > Rodentia > Cricetidae > Cricetulus > Cricetulus griseus. The sequence goes on from NC_048595.1 coordinate 178,302,381, forward strand.
GGACCATCATGGCTACCCCAGCCATCCACATGCCTTTGGTTTCACTCTGCAGGCAGCTGGAGAAGGCCTTTATTAAACTTGTGCTTTAGAGGACTGGCCCCACTGAGAATCTGAAATAGCCGCAGGGCCTCATGGCACAGCTGTGATGGCCAAAGGGGAGACTGGCTATGGAGGGAAAGGCCTCTAGGTAGCCATACTGTTTCTGGGAGAGAGAAGCTGTTCATTCCCATCCAACTGAAGGGGCTGCTGAGTACAGGCCACAGGTAGGATTTTCCCAGAGCTATATATACTCAACAAGCAGTTTACAACCTGAGCCTCCCCAACTTTTTCCCAGCAGGGGACGCCATCTGGCAACTAGGAAGAAGGCATGACCCTCTGAAAATTTCCTGAATCTCTCCTCTGGGATTCATTCATCCAACAATACTGGTGAAGCAGTAATTCTATACCAGCCCTGAAATGGACCGGAAGCAGGGTCAGGAGGCCCCAGAGGCCCTTGGAGTCACAGGAGTCCTGGTGGTGTGACAGTTGAGTCTGTGCAGGAATCAGGTACTGGCTGTGGCGGTTCCAGGGACCAGAAATGGATGTGGAGATCAGACGTTTTTCAAGCTAGGAAGCTACTAGGAGGACCTTGATGGTAATAGGCTCAGCGGAATGAGGAAGGGAGGAAGAATGCCAGATCAAGTGAGTACCACCGTGTCTGACAACAGACAGAAAGTGGGATCTACACCCCACTGAGTTTTCTCGCTTGAATGATGGAGACCGTGATGTTGTGTATAAAAGCAGGATGTCCTTGCCACATTTGAGGAACAGAAAGAAGTGCTGTGTGTCTGAGTGCAGCAAGCCACCCAGGGGGGAGTAGGGAGAGGTTTTGGATATTACCAATCCAAATCTTGAGCCTTGAGTCCCCGATGGATTATTAAACAAAACAAAACAAACAAACAATTCTAGCTACTGGGGGTACTGGCTGGGAAGGTCCAGGATCTGCTTCATGTTGGAAGTAGATGTATGGTGGTATATAGGTCCAAGGAGGGCTAGAGAGGGAGCCAGGGTTTAGAGATGGAGAGATCTGGGGGAGGGGTGTCTTGAAAGAGAGGAAGGGCAAGGGAGGGGAGGATGGGGGTGTGTGGTGATGGCACTCCCTGAGATGGGGAGACCTGGGACAGTGGGAATAGGTGGGACCCAGAGTTTTGTTCCAGCTAGGTTCTGCTGTGACAGCCATGTACACATTTGGAACATGAAGTAGACAGACAATGGAGGATGGGTACCACAATGAAACTTGAGAAGAACAAGCAGGACATCTGTGAGCTGTCACCCTGCAGATGGCCTTCGGAACCATGAGAAAGGATCCTCTGTCTTGAGAGGGGATGGAAGAGTAGCCCTGAATATTGAGGAGGATGGGACTGGGCACACTCAGGAGTCCTCATAAAGAAGAGAGAATGGTCACCCATGTCAAATACTGCCCAGAGAGCAAGCCAGCAAGCACAGAGAATGCCTGTCAGACTTGGCCACACAATCACTGGTGACGTTGACAGTGCAGGTCTGAGAGCAGGCGTGAGGGATGAGAGGAGTAGGGGTCTAATAAAGAACTCAGGTGTGCCATATGCTTGCCCGACAGGAAAACAATGATTGGAGGAAATGGGGGCTGAAAGAGGGGCCTCACAGACAAAGCATAGACCCAGCTGATAGGGCACAGGAACAGCTATAGTTGGGTCCTGAAGTGACTTTCCCAGCAGCCACCCAAGATGTCTGCCACCTCCTGCTTCTAGGATTCAGAACATCTCCATGCCTCATTCCTGCATGCTACCCAGAGAGTTGGAGGGACAGTAGAACTGTGGATATACGTGCCCAGTGTCCAGGCAGGCTAGAAGAAGGCTTCAGATGCCCTGGAATTTGGAGTTGCAGATGGTTGTGAGTCACAATGTAGGTTCTGGGAATTGAACCTGGGCCCTCTGAAAGATCAGCCAGCAACTAGCCATTCAGCCATTTCACCAGCCTATTTAGAGAAGGGGAGATACTTGGGAGGCAGAATGAAGCAAGTAGGCCCACAAGTCTTTGAAATGACTCTCATCATTTGTTCGTCTCTGCCCCTCTCAGACCTTCTGTTCCAAGCTCTTCCGCCACTGCATATTCCATGGAGACAGAGACCCCCACAGCATAGGACACCCAGCTTCTGAAGAGCACCGTGGAGACAGAGGCTGCCCAGGTGAAACCCACAGCTTATCTCTTTGTTAATGAAAATCATCTTTATGCTTGCAAGGCAAGCACTTTATGCACTGAGCTACCCCCCACCCCCAGCCCTTAAGCTGTTATTTATTGCACAAACATGATTTCCCTGAGATCATGATTCCTTCCTTACAGACTCTCTGGTTCTCTGCCAGGCAAGCTCAACTTTGCCAGATCCACGAGGGGGAGAAGGGCAGCTTCAAGGCCTCCTTCCTGCCCCCACAAGCCTGCCTATCTGTTCCCAGCTTCCGCAGTCCCTGCTTGGAATCCCTGCCAGCAGACCCCACTGACTACATGTCATAAGCACCTACTGTCAGGGAAAGATTATGCTAGAATGACAATAAATAAAATGAAGTCAGAAATTTAAAACTTAGCCTGTTGTGGTAACAAATGCATTTAATCCCAGCACTTGGGAGGCAGAGGCAGGAAGAGAGCTGTAAGTTTGAGGACAGTCTGTTCTACATAGAGAGTTCCAGGACAGCCAGAACCATAACAGAGAGACCCCCATCCCATCTCAAAAGTACATGATTTAAATTTGCAATAATAAATTATATTGATTATATATTGACATAAAATATATTTGTAAGGGGCTGGAGTTCAGCAGTTAAAAGCACTGGCTGGGGGCTGGAGAGATGGCTCAGCAGTTAAGAGCACTGGCTATTCTTCCAGAGGTCCTGAGTTCAATTCCCAGCAACCACATGGTGTCTCACAACCATGCATAATGAGATCTGGTGCCCTCTTCTGATCTGCAGGCATACATGCAAGCAGTACACTGTATCCAAATAAATAAATCTTTTTTTTTTATAGAGAGCACATTAACCAGTTTATTATAGGGCAGGAGAGCTAGAGAGGGAGAGGAGAGAAATGGAAGAACAGAGCAGGACAGAGAGTAAGCAATAAATCTTTAAAACAATATTTAAAATCAATGTCACTTTGTACTTTGGGATTTAAACATTGGTTGATTAATTGATTGTATATGTGTACATGTGTGGGGGTGTATGAATGCCACAGTGCACTTGTGGAAGTCAGAGAACAACTTGAAGGAATTGGTTCTTTCTTCCCTGCACGTGTTTCCCAGGGTTGAACTCATGTGGACATGGTGGGAAACGCCCTCACCTATTGAGTTATCCCTGCAGCCCTTCCTTGGACCTTTGTAAGACAGGGTCTATCCTTGGGTAAACTGTGTAGCTGGGATTAGCCTTAAAGGGATCAGCTCCCCATTTCGGCAGCCATAACAGCTGAACACGTGTTTGTCTGACCTTGTCTTAGTCACTAAGAGGTCAGACGCCTGCCTCGTGGCAAGGAACCAATCAGAAATTAGCTGGTGGCGCTATGCTTTACAGCTCTGGGTGTGCTTTACAAACAAGTGCACAGCAAGGACACGCAGAGCATAGCAACCACCCTGGGAGGGCTTATGGGCCATAACAACCAGTTGGCCAATCAACACAGGGCAAGCCCTCTAAGCCTGGAGGCACACCAATCCTGAGCCTGTGCGTACCCCTAGACACTCCCCTTACGCTGCCCTACAAGGTCTCTATGCAGCTGGTTTGAGCTGTCTTTCCTAGCCATCCGCCATGGTGGGTGAATGAAAGACCCGAGCTAACATGGGGTTAGCTTGTTAAACAACTATAATAAAGGCTCGTGCAGTTTGCATCAAGTTTCCACCTCCACATGGTGATTGGGGTGGCCGAGGTCCTGGGCTGAGGTATTGGAGGCCTGAGCTTTCGGGGGTCTTACAGCCTCAACTTCTGTCCTCCTGCCTCTACTTACTGAGCTGGGATTTCAGGCACACACTTTTTTGCTTTTGTGTTTGTAGTTTTGAGCGTTTTATTTTTAGTTTTATTTTATTACATGTGTACAAGTGCAAGGTGCACATGTGCTGTGTGCACATGAAGGAGTCAGACAGTAACTTTTGGGAGTTAGTTCTTCTGCTGTGAGTTCTGGAGCTCAAACCCAGACTGTCAGGTGTGAGGCAAGAGCTTGTAGCCACTAAGCCATCTTGCTACCCCTGCATTATGTTTCTTTTGGTGCTAATTCTAGTTTATCAGTCCAAGAGAAGAAAGATTTAAATTTCTCTGGCTTCATCTGTCTCTTATAGCTCTCTCTTAAAATTTTTTAAATATTTATTTTATTTTGTGTGTATGTATGTCTGTGCACCACATGTGTGCCTGGTGCCCTCAGAGGTCAGGAGATGGGGTTGGATCCATGGCTGTGAATCACCATGTGGGTGCTGGGAATCAAACTCAGGTCCTCTGCAAGAACAAGTACTCTTGACCACTGAGCCATCATCTCCCCAGCAATCCCCTTAAAATAAATAAACATGTTACATATATTTGTAATATATATTGTTTTGTTTTTCTAAACAGGGCTTCTCGGTGTAGCCCTGGCTGTCCTGGAACTCATTCTGTAAATCAAGCTGGTCTTGAAATCATGGAGATCCCCCTTCCTCTTCCTCCCAAATGCTGGGATTAAATGCATGTGCCACCACCACCAGGCAATATTTTATCTTTATATTACGTGCATGAGTGTTTTGCTTGCTTTTCTGTATGTGCACCACATGTGTCACTAATTACTGTGGAAGTCAGAAGAGGATGTGTAATTTCCTGGAACTGAAGTTATGGACTATTGTGAATTGCCACGTGGGCACTAGAAGCAGAACTTCGCTCCTGTGCAGGAGCAGCAAGTGCTCCTAACCACTGAAACATCTCTCCAAACCCTTCTTGATGTTTTTACAGCTGAGCTGAAAGGGCTCTTTGGATATTACACAGCTCCAACCTCTTCTTGAAAAGAGGAGAATCTGATGTCCAGAGAAATGGCGGTGAGCCACACAATCAGAACTCCGGAGCAGCTGCGGGCTGCTTCCTGTCATAACAATCCTGCCACCTGGTGGTCATCCTTAGAAGAAATCTACAGGCTCATAGCAACTGGGGTGCCTTCAGTCCCTTCACTCCCGTCTACTTCTCAACTTCCCCTACAGATGCTGGGTCACCAAAAGTCTTCCTCTTCCATGAATTCCATGGCAGGCTGTCTTCACTGAACTCCAGCCTGCTAGAGATGAGCTGGTGTGATGTGATGAAGAGTATAATTCATGGCTATGGACAGAGGTTTGAGCCCTGGTTCAGCCCATTTCTATGGATCATATTACTTTCAATAGCTATGTACACAGAGGCAAGCTGCTTAACCTTTCTGACACTGTTACCCTCGTGTAAGGCATGGGTAGCAACAGTAATTTTTCCCAAGGTGGTTGAATGAGACTCTGAGTGGACAAACATTTATAGCACACGATGTTCTAGGTGCTAGGATATAGCAGTGACCTAAATACGGAAGTCCCAGAGTCATCAAGGCCAGTGGATCTCGAAGTGGGGTCTCTGAATCATTGACCCAGCATCATTGGGGAACTTTCTAGAAAGGTAAATCTTCAAGCCGGGGGTGGTAGCAGCGCACACCTTTAATCCCAGCATTCGGAAGGCAGAGGCAGGCAGATCTCTGAGTTCGAGGCCAGGCTGGTCTATAGAGCAAATTCCAAGATGACCAGAGTTACACAGAGAAACTCTGTCTTTTGGGGGGAGGGCATGAAACAGGGTTTCTCTGTAGCTTTGGAGCCTGATTTGGAATTTGCTTTGTAGACCAGACTGGCCTCAAACTTACTGACATCCACTGAAGGCAGGGATAATGAATTCACCAGACCCAAGATAAATGATAAGTGAGTGTTTTATGATTTGATCTGCAACCCAAGAAAGCCAGAGAGAGAGAGGGGGAGAGAGAGGGGGAGAGGGAGAGGGAGAGGAAGAGGGAGAGGCAGAGAGGGAGAGAGAGAGAGAGAGGGAGAGGGAGAGAGGGAGAGAAAGAGAGAGAGAGCGAGCATGCTTCCCTCTTTCCATTTGCATTAACACCTGAAGTCACACCCAAAGTTTGGGACCAACACAAATATACTGGCAAGGCCAGATGCCACTGCAATCCACCTGCCTCTGCCTCCTGAGTGCTGTGTTTAAAGCCGTGTGCCACCACCACCTGGCTAGAGAAACCCTGTCTTAAAAACAAACAAACAAAAAGGCAAATCTTCAGACTTTTTCCACAGAGCCCTGGAAGTAGAAGCTATGGCTAAGGTGAGGCCCTGAGATCTGGATTGCAGATGTGCTCGTGTCTGAGAAACTCTGGGCCTGATGAGAAAGATACCTTATCAAGTGGAGTTAAACACTATACACAGGCAAGATAATGGGTAAATGGCTTAGGAATGATGTCATAGGGAAGGGAGTATTAATGACGGCTGGTATGCAATGGTCAAGGAGATATTTGATACAATTACCAGTTCCAGAAGAGATCTGAAAAGCAAAATGTGTTCGCACACATGAGGGGTGGACACATGTATTTGGATGACATCGGGTGTCCTTCGCTGCCACTCTCTGCCTTATTCTCTTGAAACAGAATCTCTCACTGAACCTAGAGCTAGGCTGGTGGCCAGCAAATCTCAGTGCCTCTCTCTCTGCCCTACTCATGCTGGGATTACAGCTGTCCATGGCCATGCCCAGGTTTTTACATGGATGCTGGGGATTTGAACTTAAGTCTTCATGCTAATGCAATAAGTGCTTTATCCGTTTCCCTCCCTATTCAACAATGGCTTATAGCATACAAGCTATACCTAGCTGCTTGGTATCACTAGTGTTCGGTGGCCTGGTCTATCCTTGTATCACTCCGGTGATATCCTTGTATCACTTCTCATGAAGTTCCATTGTTTATTTCTTTTGTTTTCTTCATTTTTTTTTCTATTTCTTCAAGACAGGGTCTCACTGTGTAGCTCTGGCTGTCCTGAAACTCACAGAGATCCACCTGCCTCTGCCTTCCAACCATTAGGATTAAAGGTGAGCACCACCAAGCCCGGCTTCATTGTGTATTTCCTTAAGTACTTCATATAGATTCTAGTATCTGAAGTCTTTAGGGTATCTATGTCTGTTTCAACTTGTGCTAGCTCTCTGGTGACTTATTTCCAGGTGTACTGATTCCATATAAACCTATATTTGGTTTTATGTTATCTGTGGGGAACTGGAGGCCCCAGGTGGGGAACTGGGGGCCCCAGTTGGGGAACACCTTCAACAGTGAAAGTTCACTTTTTCTTCAGCTAGGAGCTGGGCCACATTAGAAAGAAATCTATTTCTGATCGATGTGACTGTCAGGTTTAGCTCCCTCAGGTTTGCTTGGGGAAAGGCATGGAGACATGGCCTGCCTGGCCTGCCTTACTCTCCTGACCATTAGCTCCAGTATTTGCTGTCAGACAGCTGTAGGCTGTCACCTTTCTCTTTCCTAATCCATTTGGTCTGGTGCTCTCTCTCTCTGTTTTTTTTTTAATTAGTTTATTTAAGTTTATGTTATGTGCATTGGTGTAAAGGTGTTAGATCCCCTAGAACTGTAGTTACAGACAGTTGTGAGCTGCCATGTGAGTACTGGGAATTGAACCCCAGGTCCTCTGGAAGAACAGCCAGGTCTCTTAACCGCTGAGCCATCTCTCCAGCCCCTCTCTCTGGTTTTTTGAAACAGAGTCTCACTGTGTAGTCCTAGTTGTCCTGGCACTCACTTTGTATACCAGCTTGGCCTTGAACTTAATGATCCATCTGCCTCTGCCTCCTGAGTGCTGAGGTTAAAGGTGTGCAGCATCAAGACTGGCTTGTTTGGATGCCCTTTTTCTTAGATTTCTTGTAAGCACTTGAAGATTCCCTTTACTTCTCTGGAGTTGTGGAATGCAAGTGTTTTTTTTTTTTTTATTTATTGTTTTGTTTTTCAATCTACTCATGATGTAGGTAAGCACTTCAAAATACTGACTTGGATGAGTACAGAGGTGGGAGTCCCTTCATCTATTCTTTCCATGGTTTATCAGTCTCTGTCGAAGCCCCTGCATTTGCAGGCTGGGCCAGAAGCAGTGGTGGCAGATGTGGAGCAGGGCCTATTCCCTGTCAGAGACAACACAGTTGTGGAGAAATGGGCTATTGCAATAAATAGGTTGCCAGCAGTACCACTCAGGAACAAAAAGGTGCTATGGAAATTCAGGGGAGAAATACCATGAGAAACCTCTAAAACAGTGGTTCTTAACCTTCCTAACACCATGGCCCTTTAATACAGTTCTTCATGTTGTGGTGACCCCAACCATACAATTATTTTTGTTGTTACTTTATAACTGTTATTTTGCTAGATGGATCATAATGTAAACATCTGATATACAGTATACCTGATATTTGACCCCTGTGAAAGGGCCATTCAACCCCCCAAAGGGGCTGTGACCCACAGGTTGAGAACCAACTCTCTAGACACTTTGTGAGGAAAAAACACATTCTAATAGATGAGTAGAAGGTAGTTGAAGCCCAGAGAGGAAGAGTGGGGAGCGTGGGTGAAATGCTGGAGTGGAAAACTAGAAACTAAAGAAGCTAGGCTTGGAGCCAGGTGGAAGGAGAGGGCACAGGGTGTGGCCATACTAGCCCAAAGGCTGAGGAGATTCCCCCAGAGACTAGATTCTGTCCTGGAGAAAAACAGAAAGGGGGTACTAAATGAGACAGAACAGTTTATTGTGCGAGTTGGGCCTGTGATATTAAAACCTCCATTGAGCACCCCCAGTCCCTCAATCTAGTTTCCACAGGCTACAGGAAAAATGTGGTGACTAATGAGGAGAAAAACTATTCCATGAAGTCCAGTGAGTGGGTAGCCAGGACAGGGCAGTGTTGGATGGCAGCCGTCTCCAGAGGGACACTGGAGTAGCCAGCCTCAGGCTTACTTGCTGAAGCTGGGTCCCCAGGCTGCCACCTGCTGAAGCTGGGTCCCCAGGCTGTCACCTGCTGAGGCTGGGCTCTCATGCTGCCACCTGCTGAGGCTGAGTCCCCAGGCTGCCACCTGCTGAGACTGGGTTCTCATGCTGTCACCTGCTGAGGCCAGGTCCCCATGCTGTCACTTGCTGAGGCTGGGTTTTCATGCTGTCACCTGCTGAGCCTGAGTCCCCGTGCTTTGTCACCTGCTGAGACTGGGTTCCAAGCTCTGTAGAAGTCAGGTAGGTAACAGTGTATGTCTTGTACTATCTGCCTCAGAGGCCCATAGACTGCTGGAGTCCAAGCTGACCACAACTTAACTGTCCTTTAAAAACAAAAACACCAATCCAAAAACCAATCAACCCTGAAAGGACTTGGAGTGGGCCAGCTGACTGCATCCCCGGTTACTAGGGAACGGGACAAGTTGCAATGTTCCATCACAGGAAACGAGACTGCTCCAGCAACTGCCAGCCTGTTTCCACCAGGATCCCAGCCAGCTGTCCTTTATATGCTTGGCACCAGAACTGAACAAGGATAGCAGCAGCTTGTCTGGCTAAACACTTCATCCTGTGATCCCCTCTGAGGCACAGCATCACAGCGGTTCCCACTAAAACATTGCAGGCGGAAGCTGTGGAATGGCCACCTCTTGACTGTGTGCCACATACACCTAGAAACCATACCCACAGGATGAAATCACATCCCTTCAGTAATCTCTCTTGATAGTAAGTTAAAGATAACTTGTGTGTTCTCATATACTACATACCCAGTGTCCCTTGCCATCTGCCACTGCTCTATTTGTCAAAAGAAATGACACCGGTACATAGCCTCAATCTCCTCCGGTCTTGTCTTTGACATTCATGAATATGACAATGTAAGGAGTATTTTTGTAGATCTAATTCAGTTACAGCTTTCTCTTGTCTAGGTTGAGGCTATGAGTCTCCTGGGAGAATTCTTGTGGTGAGGTGCTCTTGCCATATCAATAACAGAGGGCTCCTGTACAACATGATTTCACAGATGCTATGAACTTTCTTGGTTACTTTTATTTTCCCTCTTCCATATTCTATCCACTGGGAAGCAAGTCACCCAGCACAGCCTGCTATTAGAGGGAGGGAGGGGAGGAGGGAGGTAGGGAGGTCGCCTCAATTTAAGTTGATCTTAAATTACTTAAATTCTTTACTTAGGGACGACTTGAGGCACCCGCCCCCACTTTTGGATGCATGACCTGGGTTTAGCCACACATTATTTTTAAATGTGCTATTACATTTATTTATGTATGTGTGGGGGTGCACATGTTCCACAGTACTTTTCTGGAGATCAGAGGACAACTTGTGGGAGTTGGGATCTTTCCACCATGTGAGTCCCAGGGACTGAATTCCAGTCATCAGGCTTGGAAGCAAGTTTTCTTTTTTACTTGCTGAGCCGTCTTGCCAACACACACTTAATTTAACATTTTTAAACTTTTCATTATTCATTTGTTTATTTTCATGTATGTGACGGCTTATAGGTATGTGTACCACATGAGTACACCGTCCATGGAGACCAGAAGAGGGTGTCAAGTGTCCCTGAAACTGGAGTTACAACATTGTGAGCTGCCATGTGGATGCTGGGAGTTGAACCTGGGTCCTTTGCAAGAGCAAGTGCCCAACACCCCAACACCTGCTCCCCAATATAGATTTCTTGTGTCTGCATGCAGATGTGTGTGAAGGCATCAGACTCTGGAGCTGGAATTAAAGACAGAAAGGCAGCTGTGAGTCCTAACACCCTATAGGTACTGTGAACGCTGGTCCTCTGCAGGAACAGCAAATGTTCTCAACCTGAACCATCTCTCTAGCCCATTTATTTTTCTCAACCTTTATTTTTCTTTTTTTTTAAAAACATAATTCTTTCTTTGGGAATTTCACATCAAGCACCCAAATCAACCTTTATTTTTTAAAAAATGTTATGTGTAGGTAAAAGTTTAGGTGTTTTGCCTGAATTTATTTCTGTGCACCAAGTGTATACAGTACCCTCTGAGGCCAGAAGAGGCATTGGATACCCTGGAAATGAAGTCACAGTGAACCATCATGGTGATGCTGGAATTGAACCTGGGTCCTCTGGAAAAGCAGCCAGTGTTAACTACGAAGCCATCTATCTCTTTAGCCTCCGTTTAGGTAAAATGTGCAGTAGTTTATGCATCCAGTCAATGCAGTGTCATCCAACAAAGGAATGTGGCATGGGCACTTGCCACAATGTGGATGAATTTTAGAATTATACACTACCAGCCAGGTGGTGGTGGTGCACGCCTTTAATCCCAGCTCTTGGGAGGCAGAGGCAGGGAGATCTCCGAGTTCAAGGCCAGCCTGATCTACAGAGACAGTCTCAGGACAGGCTCCAAAGCTACAGAGAAACCCTGCCTTGAAAAACAAAATTAAAAATTAAAAAAAAACCAAAAACACCAAACTTATGAGGACATGCATAGTAGTATACGCCTTTAATCCCAGAACTCAGAAGGCAGAGGCAGTTGGGAATCTATGTTTAGTACCAGTCCAGCCAGGCCTACACAGAGACCCTGTCTCAAAGGGATAAAAAAAAAAAAAAAAAAAAAAATCCTTTCAGAACACTCAGTACCATCTGAATGCCAGTGTCCTTGGAGCTAGATGCAAGCTTCCAGAAAGCAAAAACCGTTATCTTTTTCATTGCTGATGAAAATAGGACTTGGTGTATATTTGGGGTGATTGATTCTTAAGAACTTTATGTACCAATATGGAGCTGCTAAGGAAAGCAAGGCAAGGAACACAAGTGCAAGCTACCCATTTTGCACAGCCGGTGTAGTGCGGGTGGGGAAGAAACACACCCACACAAGTTTATATATGGCACAGGCCTGGAAGGCTCCTCTTTTGCTCCCCCTGCTCTGGCCCTTTAAGAACCACACTGGAAGGCAGATGATGGTGGATTAAAGGTGGGCCTTTAATCCCAGCACTAGGAGGCAGAGGCAGGCCTATCTTTTGGGAGTTTGAGGCTAGCCTTGTCTACAGAGCTAGTTCTAGGATAGTGAGATCCTGTTTTGAAAGTCAAACAAAAAAACCCAAAATGGCTGTGTTAATTCACACTCGTAATCCCAGCACTAAAGGAGGTTAAATCAAGATCCATGTTTAGGCCGGGCATTGGTGGAGCACGCCTTTAATCCCAGCACTTGGGAGGCAGTGGCAGGCGGATCTCTGTGAGTTCAAGGCCAGCCTGGTCTCCAGAGCGAGTTCCAGGATAGGCTCCAAAGCTACACAGAGAAACCCTGTCTCGAAAAACCAAAAAAACAAAATCCATGCTTAGACAATCCAAACAGCTCCACTTCTTTGGTGTCTTCAAACAGTCTTGCTATGTAATCCTGGCTGGCCTGGAATTCCCCAAGTAGACCATATTAAACTGGCTTCCAACTTGTGATCTCTACTACCCTGCTTGGGGTGTGTGTGTGTGTGGTGTTTAGCTGTCCCATGACAGCATGGGCTACTAACAGTTCCACTTTGAAAATACTGGCTGGCAAATTAATGCCAGAGTGGCAGCCTCAGCATCTCCTCTCTCAGGTTCCCATTCTCAGAAAGCCAGCCTGCAAACCCAGGTTTGCCAACCCCCAACCTACATTAGAAGCTCCTACATGCAATCTTAACATCCCCTCAAAACACTGCCTTGGTGTTGCCCTGGGTGGCCCCTAAGGTCACCGGGGTGTGGTGGTGCATTCCTTTATCCCCAGTACTTGGGAGGCAGAGACAGGTATGTGGATCTGAGTTGGAGGCCAGACTCTTCTACATAGACATGGAGAGAGATCCTGCCTCAAAACAAACAAACATCAGAACCAAAATAGCTTATACAAAGCAATTTATTAACAGAAAATAATTTGAGAAGTCCTGTTCACAGACGGCGACCACGACGACCACCCTTCCTTCGGGTGCTGTCAGAGGGGATGGGGGTGACATCCTCTGCAAGAAGAAAAAATGTCATTGCCCATAGCTACATAAACACAGCCTCCCTAGCCATTAGACTAACTAGCAGACTTTATTCTTCCCCAAATGTATCACCAGTGGTCAATAAACAAGGGCCCACCTCACCTGTCATTTCCTCATCTCAACCCACATTGGACGAGGACAACACAGGCTCTGAGAAGGCACACAAACATCAGAGGGGAAGGACTCCTTCAAGTTTCTAACTCAGAGCCCCTACACTGAGCACCTGTGGCTGTTTGCTCTTTAGGCCAGGTGTGTGCAATTATTCACTTGGACTGTCCCAAGGGCATACCCTTAACATTTAGCTAGCAGGGAAAAAGGCTGCTAGGACAGATTCACAAGTGTTTTTTAAGTCTTCCCAATTGCAAATGGGAAAATATAACAGTTAAGGGGCATTTACAGAAATCAACGCTCTCAATGTCTTTTACAGGTTAACAAAAGTTAACTGCACCAGTCACCAGACAAGCTTGAACCAATATGCACATCACATAGTTTGGAAGGGGTCAATGCTTCAAAATAAACCCAATGTTAGCTAGAAGGGTCACTTACCAATCCGCCCAATCTTCATCCCTGAACGAGCAAGAGCTCTGAGGGCTGACTGGGCTCCAGGTCCAGGGGTCTTGGTCCTAAAAAATGAAGGATTGTTGGTCAAGTCAGTGGGAATGTTCACATGGTTTTAATTCACTTCTGAATGGTGGTGGGGCTATAGTTAAAGATCTGCACACTGTGAGGGGATTACACAAAATTCTAGACTTTGTAGGCTGCTACGGTTTTCATATATTATACAATCTCACAACAAAACCAAATCCTGCGTTGGTGCACACCTTTAATCCCAGCACTCGGGAGGCAGTCGGATCTCTGTGAGTTTGAGGCCAGCCTGGTCTCCAAAGCCAGTGCCAGGATAGGCTCCAAAGCTACACAGAGAAACCCTGTCTCGAAAAAACAAAACAAAACCAAACCCTTTCAAAACTGCTAACTGAGGCCTGGAGAGGTGGCTCAGCAACACCAGTTCCAAGAGATTCATGGTCCTCTTCTGTCCTCCACAGGGAACCGATAATGCACGCATGCATGCACACAGGCAACATACGCATGTAATTTTTCCCACTTTTGTGGGGGGACGCCCCCCAAGAGATGCTGGGATTAAAGGTGTGAGCCACCATGCCTACAAATCCTTTAAAAGTGTACATGTGTGTGTGTGGGGGGGGGAGGGGATAGTCACCTGGCCTGTGGCTGTCCTCCCCTTGCTGTGATGCCTACTTCCCAGCTCCTACATCCAGTATGTAACTTCCTTAGGGCTTCCTATGCAGTATCTTTCCACTCAGTAGCCACCTATTCTAGTTTTCATGCCCAAGCCCTTGCTCTGTTTTGTAAAACTTAAGACCCCAGAGGCTCCATCCCTGCTTCTTAGATCATATCTTACACCAATCATCCCTGTAAAGCCCAACTTCTTTCTCACCCCAAGATGCTTCTCTTGAAGTTTTGTCTCTATCTGGACTATGCACCCCCAGTTCATCATTTAAGCATCACTGTTCAGCTCAAGCTGGCCACCTACTCAATATGCAACCAATAACCAACTTGAAACTCTAGCTCTCCTCACCTCCACTTTCTGAGACAACAGGTGTATACTACCACACCCAGTCTACCTGGTGCTGGGGAAGAGTCAGTCTCATGTATGCTTTAAAAAAAAAAAAATAAAAGCAGCACTCTACAGGGACAAACATAAAGGAACAAACTATCTTATTTTTGAGGCTCACTGTGTAGCCCAGGTTAGCACCAAACTTTAGATCCTCCTCCTATATTGGTTCCGGAGTGCTGGGATTACAGGTATCAGCTACCATGCCTGACGAAGAACATACATACATTCCTAAAACGGCTTGCTCTCAGACACAGCAGAGACTCAAATCTCAGATCCACCCCCAAGCCCAGTGAACTTACAAATGTCCAGCCCTAGACTTCCATACCTGTTTCCTCCCGTAGCTCGGAGTTTGATATGCAGGGCAGTGATGCCCAGCTCCTTGCACCTCTGGGCAACATCCTGGGCAGCCAACATGGCTGCATAAGGAGAAGACTCATCTCTGTCAGCCTTTACCTTCATTCCACCAGTCACCCGGCAGATAGTTTCCCTAGAGACAAAAGCAGATCCATGCCTTCATTTTCCAACAAGGACACAGGAAACACTTGCTGAACCCCAACAAGCACACATCCTGGTTCTGAACAAGACAGGAGTTGTGTATAATTACAGGGGTCCAAGGACCCTATCTAGACAAACTCCCTGTTAATACAACAATTAGTTTTGCATTTTATCCCCATAATCACTTCCATAATGCATATATTTTACATGTGCGTGTAGCTGAGGATAATTGAGTTTCTGATCCTCTTGCTTCCACTTCCTATTTGCGGTGATTTTCTGTGGATGAATCCTCAGCTACATTCAACTGTTTTCTCTTATAATTTATGGGAAAATAAGAAAATCAGTAATTCTTTAGAGGGAATCCCATAAACTCCTATGCCTTTTTCTCCCACCTCAGTCCCTGTGAGGCTTGGTTTTATGTCTTCATGTCCCCAAGTACTCACTTGCCAGAAAGATCAGTAACATGGACAAAGGTGTCGTTGAAAGATGCAAAAATGTGGCAGACACCAAATACATTCTCTCCTTCAGCCACTTGAGGTCCGAGGCTGATGACCTGTTCTTCCTTCTTTTCCTTTCCCTTGCGAGGTGCCATTTCTGAGTGGAAGGAGAACCTCCATGTTAACAGACAAAACATCCCCAAATACTTTAGCCTACTAAAGGAAAACCCAAGCTCCTTTGGCTCTCTAATATCCAACATATTTGTACTTGGGGAATTACTGAGTTGTAACTAAAAGGGAGGCGCCAAGAGAGGAGACAATTTCTAAACAAAAGCTCCAAGCATTTTCAGGATGAGCCTAAGATTCCAGCAATGAACAATATGCACCTCAAACTTTCACAAGTAGTTATCCAAAATAGAGGATGCTGAACTCAGGTGTTGGGGCAAAGCCCCATTCACAACTCCCCTCTCCCTCTCCTTAAGCTGGGAAGTTTATTTGATTAACATGACACAACTGAAGCCAACTGCAGATTAACGGACTCCCTGTCCACACACAATTCTTAATCTGACAGCCTCTCACTGTTTAGAACCAAATCTTTCACCCTTTACTAGTAATAAACATTAAAAAGCACTGCCACAGCAATGTGTGCTTGTGTATAACTTTAGCCCCAGCACCTGGGAGTCACAGGCAGGAGGATATCGTAGTTATGGTCTACGTAGCAAGTCCCAGGATGGTCAGGGTATGCCTTCCAGGAAGTTTAATGGTAAAGATATCCATACCTAAAATTCAGTGTTCAGCATCAAGTGAGTCTACCCTTTGGTTCTCAACCTAACGCTGTGACCCTTTAGTACAATTCTCATATTGTGGTGCCCCCCACACAAAAAGTCATTGTTACTACTTCATAACTCTAATTTTGCTATTGTTATGAACTGCAAATACACCTGACATGTAACCCCTTCCTGCCTAGTCAATAATGTAAGTACAGTCACAGGACCCAGGGAAAATACACAAGCAAAGAGGCTTTTTTTTTTTTTGCCAAAGCTGCAGGCATGCCTTTGACCAACCCGAGGCTAAGTCTGTCCAGGACAATACTGCACCAAAGCCTGTCTTATACTCCTCCTAGAACCAAGATGCTCCTACTCCACAAAGTTCCTCCTAGGCCTTAAAAGTTTCAACCACACCTGGGATCTCTGTAGTGCCTCCCTCACACACTATTTGGGACTTATTTGCCAAAAGCACAAGGGCAGGTCCAGGATGTAGTCACCTGCTCATACCCTCAAATTAGGCTAACAAACACGATTCCATAAGACATGACATCTGTTCAGTGTAGCTTTGCCGTCCTCAGTGGAGACGAGAGGGCTATTCAGAGAAATGTAAACATATGGCATCAGTCCTACTCTACTAGGGGGCACCCCAACAGGCAATGTGTCCGACTCGGAGGGGTAACCACCATGGGTTAGAAGCACTCTAATCCTGCGTGACCAGGTTTTCTGACATCCCATTTTACGCTTCGGTTTACAGAAGGGGCAGATACGAACGCTGCTCGTATTTTCCACATGAGGGGCATGAGGTTAGGTGCAGGTCGTCGACGGCCCCTAAGAATCTAATGGGGTGCCGGTGACGGCCCACCCGCGACTAGGGACACGCTCCCCGAACGCTCGGGCGACGACTGTGGCGTGACGGCAAGGCCCAGGCAGGCCCCGCACTTCCACCTCAGACCTTCCGATCTCAGGCCAGAAGGCCGCCTCCCGGACACGGCGCAGCCCCAGGCCGGGTGGATCGCGGCGAGCGGACAGCCGCCCGTCACCATCACGCACCTGGCTCGGTTACCGCGCACAAACCGCGACCCCAAGCCCGCAGACGCCCCTGGCCAGAGGATGCCGCACGATTGTGGGCCGCCGGGCCTCCCTACCTGAACGTCGTCTCCAGACTTCTCCACCGGAAAGAGAGAGAAGGAAGGGGCGGGCAGACGGGTCACTTCCGTATTCCGGAAGTGTACCTCTGAGGTCACGGAGGGAATCCCGGCTCCCGGAAGAAGCCTCTATTGCGGTTTCCAAGGAGGCTAAGCCTGCCGGCGACCAAGATGGCTTATTAAGGACTCCGGGTGCTGCGTGTCGCTGTGACCAGATCTGCCTATGAGACCGCACGGGGCGGACACGCGCGGGAGAAGAGACGAGCTAGGATTCAGGTCGTGGTGGCCGCTGCTAGACGGACTTCCGCCATGCCATCAGGGCCTCAGACCAGGCACCCTGGAAGCGACAGCGCACCTGTTGGTACGGAGGAGAATAACAGCAACAACAAAACCTTGTAATGCGACTTTGGCCGATTTTGCACACTACAGCGCAGTACAGTAATAAATTGCTCAACATTTACTTGCTGCCCTGCGCTAAGCATCTTATAGTCGGTGCTTCAGTTAATTCTCTCGACACAAACTAGGTACTTTTGATTTCCATTGTACAGATAGGTGTATGAGCTTGAGACCACGTGGCTGTGTGGCTGATTTGGAGTTATGACATAAAAGCCCTATATTTAGCTGGGCGGTGGTGGCGCACGCCTTTAATCCCAGCACTCGGGAAGCAGAGGCAGGCGGATCTCTGAGTTCGAGACCAGCCTGGTCTGCAAGAGCTAGTTCCAGGACAGGCTCCAAAGCCACAGAGAAACCCTGTCTTGAAAAGACAAACAAACAAAAAGAAGGCTTAGTGGTGTGCCTGGTGCCTGTGAAAGAAGAGGGTGGCAGAGCCCATGGAACTGTAGTTGTGAGCCAAAGCCTGTGCGCCGGGAACTGAACTGGGTCCTCTGCTGGATCTGGAGCAAGAGCATTTGCACTGAACGTCTCTCCAGTCCGAAGCCTGAGAATTTTAACTTAAATGGAATTAATAGAGAGACAGGAGCTCAGGAAAATAGAACACAGCCAGTATGTGTGTGACTTCTCACCAGTCAGGCGTCTGTTTTGCTTTTTTGCATGTTTGTTTGAGACAAGGTCTTAAGTAGGGGAAGCTGGCCCTGAACTCCTCCTCCCCCTTTGCCTATAATTAGAGGTCTGTGCCACCTTGTGCAGCTGAGACCTCTCTTTAAGGACTGGTTTGTCTGTCTGCAAATCTTCCATCAACTGTCGATATTCTTTAAAGACTGGGACTCTTGTTCTCAGGGAGGGTGTTGCTTAATGGAGTATATTAGCAGACAGGAGAGCTATGAACTGAGCTTGTGCTTTGAGTCCAAACTGTATGAAGCAATGCTGTGAACCTCGAGGAGGGAAGGCTCCCTGGAGGGAGCAGGGCTGATGGCAGCAACATAGTCACTCAGACTAGCCTCCTGCTCTCTGTCCTGATGTCTCTGCTTCCTGAGAGCTGGGATTACATGCATGCACCACTATCCTTGGTCCTTAATCTCTTTTGTTGTTTTGTTTTGTTTTTCTAAATCTTTTTTTTTGTTTTGTTTTGTTTTTGTTTTTTCGAGACAGGGTTTCTTTAGAGCCTATCCTGGCACTCGCTCTGCAGACCAGGCTGTCCTTGAACTCACTGAGATCTATCTGTCTCTGCCTCCTAAATGCTGGGATTAAAGGCATGCACCTCCTTCTCCTCCTCTTCCTCCTCTTCTTCTTTTTTTTTCTTTTCTTGTTTTTTAATTTTAGTTTTTCGAGAAAAGGTTTCTCTGTGTAGCTTTTTAGCCCATCCTGGAACTCACTCTGTCGTTGAAACTGACCTCAAACTCATAGAGATTCACTTATCTCTGCCTCCCGAGTGCTGGGATTAAAGGCGTGCACCACCACCCCCTGGTGCTTAGCCTCTTCTTACCTGACTATCTTGCCATCTTCCCTACTGAGACCTCTTGCTTACATGTTGTTACCACTACAGTTCTTCCCAACTACCATCTGAGTCTCAGCCCCTAGACCCTGATCAAAACAAACAGGTGGTGTGTGGACTTGAACCATCCCTTGGTGAATATTCCATGTGAACACCTACTCCATTACTCCTGCCATTTCCATGCTGTCCTCCATGCCCTGGACATCCCTCTAGCTTTGCAGCTTCAAGGACACGCTCAGGCACCGCTCCTTTACTCTCGCCTTCTGTTCCCTTGCTGCCTCTTGAGAAAAAGCATAGTGTCTATCAAACTATGCAGTTTGAGGAGAGGTCTGAGCGGGGATAGACTTCGGAGGGGCCTCCAGCATCCCCCCTAACCCCAACAGCATCTGGGAAGGTAAAGTTACCATGAGACTAGTGTGTTCAGTGGGTAGCAATGGGGGCTGTCGAACCCGCATCACAACCAGTGACTTGCACCCTCATCTAACTGAACTCCCCCAGTGACCAGAAGAGGCAGGATTTTTTTTATTGTTATTATTCATTTTATTTATTTATTTATTTTACAAAAGTTTATTACAATATACAACAGGCTCCAAGATAACACTTCATTCTATCTGCAGGTGGCAATGATGTTATAGTAAGGAATCCAGATGTTTAACAGGCTCCAGGATAACACTTCATTCTAGCTGTAGGTGGCAAAGATGTTATGGCAGGGTATCCAGATGTTTAAATAGGAATGGAGGAGGGTCACCATCATTGAAGATAAGAGGAACAGCTTACTTTTTGCCAGATTCTTAATTCCACCTGTGGCCAGGGGTCCCTTCCCCACGGCCTTGGCTTTTAGCTCCTTGAGTTTTTTCTGTTCCTCTTTTTGTTTCTGCTTGAAAGCCTTATCTTCGTCGTCCATCTCCTTGGCCTGCTTCTTGGGCTGTTTCAGGTGCTTCTTTTTGCCACCTTCGTGGCCCGACATGGTGCCCACAGACGGCCCCTTCCCAGACCCCTGAGGCAGGATTTCTCATTTTGCAAACTAAGGAACAAATAAAATGCTGCAAGGGTGTTGTGACACATATCTGTGGTCCAAGTATTTGGAAGGCTGAGGATTGATGCAAGTCTGAGGCCAACCTACTCTACATGAGTTCCAGAATGACAGACACAGCAAGACCCTGTCAGAACAGTAAAAACGAGTGTCTTTGCTTCTCTGCATGCTTTGGTAATTAAATGCCCTGACAGAAGCCACTTGAAGAGGAAGGGTTTATGTCAGTTCACAGTCCAAGGTCTACTCCACAGAGGTGTGGAAGTCATGGCCACAAGAACTTGAAGCCACTGGCCCCATCACATCTGTATCTGGAAGCAGAGAGCCATAAATGAATGTATATTACTGTTCAGCTGCTCTCAAGCCCAAAGAATAGTGACACTCAGTGAGAAGGTCTTCATAATTAATGTGATTAAAAATCATAGCCAGGTCTGGTTGTGCAGGCCTTTAATTGCAGCAGACAGCTCTCATGACAGTTCAAGGCCAAGCTGGTCTACATGATGAATGTCAGGCCAGCTAGAGCTACATAGTGGGACCCTGTCTCTAAAAAGAAGGAAATCATGGCCAGCCTGGTCTACAAAGTGAGTTTCAGGACAACCAAGGCTACACAGAGAAACCCTGTCTCAAAAAGAAAAAGAGAAAATAAAGGAATTATTGGGCTGGAGAGATGGCTCAGAGGATAAGAGCACTGACTTTTTCCAGAGGTCCTGAATTCAATTCCCAGCAACCACATGGTGGCTCACAACCATCTGTAATGAGATCTGGTGCCCTCTCTGACCTGCAGGTATACATGTAGGCAGAACACTGTATACATAATAAATAGATCTTTTTAAAAAAACATTTTTAAAAAGTATTTTAAAAGAAAGAAAGAAAGAAATTGTCAACCGGTTTGGTAGCACACGTCTTTAATCCCAGCACTTGGGAGGCAGAGGCAGTCTTATCTTTGTGAGTTTGAAGCCAGCCTGCTCTACAGAGTAAGCTCCAGGACAGGCTCCAAGGCTACAGAGAAACCTTGTCTGGGAAAAAAGAAGAAGAAAGAAGAAAGAAGAAAGAAGAAAGAAGAAGAAGAAGAAGAAGAAGAAGAAGAAGAAGAAGAAGAAGAAGAAGAAGAAGAAGAAGAATCTTTGACACTCCCAGAGGCCCTTCTCAGGTGATTCTAGGTGGTGTCAAACTGATGATGAAAACTAATCATCTTAACTCCACCCCTTATCAACCTGACCACAAACATATCACTTTAAACTACAGTCCCTTGTCCCCATAAGCTCATGGTCGCCTGGTAACACAAGGTACACTAGGCACACTTTTAAAGTTCAATACCACAGTCATTAAAAGTATCAACACATTAAAAAGTCCAAAGTCTCTTGAGTTCCTATAAAAGTCACATCCTTCCAACATGCAATGGCACAGAGTACAAATTCCTGCTCCACAGTGGAAGAACCAGGATGTAGGAGGGAACAGTCACAACAAAGCAAACCCAGAATCTGTAAGGCAGATGCCTTACAAGTCCTAAAGCTCTGTGTTCTGGATCTGGGGCTTGCAATATAATCACCTGGGCTCCAAAAAAGCTTCCAGTGTCTCCCGCCTCCATCTCCTTTACACATAGATTCTCTGCTAGGTTAAGGCCACCACATGCAGCCTTCTCAGTCCATGGTTCAATGGTCCTGGCATCTCCAATATTCTGGAGTTGCCACTGCAGCTTCAGGCTCCACCTTGACATCTTCACTCCTAATAGCTTCTTAGGGTCTCTCAGCAGAGCCTTGATACTCATCCCCAAATCTTGCAGCTTTCATGCCTTCAAAACCAGTAACACCTAGACAACAGATCTAGCACAGCCCCCTTGGACTACAGCAGCCCGCTGGTATTAAAGGGGTATGCTGCCACCACCGCCAGGCAGTTCATTATCTTTATATTAAACTTCACTCCATTTCTCAGGACATAGGCAAAATGAAGTCAGATTCTTTGCTAAAACATCACACAAGCAGGGCGTTGGTGGTGCATGTTTTTAATCCCAGCACTTGGGAAGCAGAGGCAGGCGGATCTCTGTGAGTTCGAGGCCAGCCTGGTCTCCAGAGTGCATGCCAGGATAGGCTCCAAAGCTACACAGAGAAACCCTGTCTCAAAAAACAAAAAACAAAACAAAACAAAACCAAAAAAACCACACACACACAATATTGTCTCTCACTTGGTTCCTGATACCATTCCTGTCCTCCTCTGAAACTAAACCAGTCTTCCTATATTATTTAGTATAATTAAGATAGTCCTTCACAGACGCTCTCAGAGGCCCTTCTCCCAGGTGACTCTATGTTGTGTCAAGTTGATGATTAAAATTAACCACCATAAAAACAAAGCAAAATGCCTGGTGGTGCTGGTACATGCCTTTAATCCCAGCACTTGAGAGGCAGAGGCAAGCAAGCGGATCTCTGTGAGTTCGGGGCCAGTCTGGCCTACCTGAATGAGTTCTAGGACAGCTAAGGCTACACAGAGAAACCCTGTCTAGAAAAACCAAAAATAAATAAATAAAGCAAAGCAAAGCAGAACAACACTAGTCTGAGGATGTGAGACCAAAGGCCGGAGGCGGGGCCTGGAAAACACAGAGGCAGGACTTCTTGCGGGGGGGGGGGGGGAGACGGGGACCGACAGTCTTAGCATGGAAATTGAGGGCAGTGACTCTTGGCGTTGTGTGGGTTTGGACATTGGGGTAGGAAATGCCTGTTCTAGCCCAAGCACCCGCTAGATGGCGCCTGCCTCCATGATGCTGCCAGAAGGACCCTGTACTAGTCTCAGCTCTGGAGTTTGTCTGTCAGGGAATGGTACTAATTTCAGCTAGGACGTCTCATGACATAGATGTGATGTGACTGCTACAGTGAAGCTAAAGCAGGAGAATGTCAGGTCGTACCCAGTGCTATTTGCCTGCTTCAGAGCTGAGCGAGTGGAGAAAGTTTGCATCCATGCCTTTGTGTACTCTGCCAAGTCACAGGCTAACTTGCAGAGGACCCACCCTTCTGTGCTCTCTCAAGGGGAAGAACCACGCCCACTGGGTTGTCTGTACCAGAGTATATAGACTAGGCCATGTGTTCAATCTGTACATTCAGCAAACCCTCATTATGTGAGGAGTGACAAGGCAGTGGATAAGGAAGTTGTAAGTCTCTCTCCCCATGGGAAGAGCTAACTAATGTGAGTGATAACAGGGCATTGTGTGAGGAGATTAGCCATGATCATGTCCTTACAGATTGTGGTAAGTGCCGGGAAGGAAGATGACCCAACAGCAGTGGGCTACTATGCTAGAAGTGGGCAAGGACTATCAAGGCCAGGAAAGCCTTGTAAAAAAAAAAAAAAAAAAAAAAAAAAAAAAAAAAAAAAAAAAAAAAAAAAAAAAAAAAAAAACTACAAGGAGGAGGAGCCAAGGGAGGGGAAAGCTGTGATGGATGGTAGTGAGAATTCTGGGAACCAAACCCAGGTACTCTACAAGAGAAACAAGTGCTCTTAACCACTGAGCCTTCTCTCCAGCCCTAATCTGTGTCTTTTTATAGTCTGCACTGGAGGTTGGATATGTTGTTCAGTTGGTATAGTGCCTGTCTAGAATATACAAAACCTTGAGATCAATCTCAAGTGGCACATAATCTAGCCATATTGGGAGGTAGAGGCAGAAGGGTCTAAAGTTGAAGGTCATCCTTAGCTAGATAGTAAATTTGAGGGTGGCATGGGCTACATGAAACCTGTCTCAAAAATGGATAGATAGATAGATAGATAGATAGATAGATAGATAGATAGATAATAGATGGGTAGATACATTGAATAGGTAGATAGATTATAGGGAGACAGACAGACAGACAGACAGACAGACAGATAGGAAGATGGAAAATAAAGCAAGTCCTGGTTTTGTTTGGAGAATCAATGTCAGTTGAAGGGGACAGGAGTGGGGACAAGAAGAGAAGAAGATGGTTGTGTAATGAGAGATCACAGTAGTTAAGACCACAGTGGCTCATAAAGAAAGACGAACAACACAGAGATTTTTGGGGGAGTTAGAGGCAATGCAGTGCTTGGAACAAACCCAGAGCCTCACAGGCAAGCGTTCTATCATCAAGCTACACCCCCGGGGCAATATCCATCTGTAAGATTTATCTTGGAAGCAGACTCTAACCTTTTAAGATTAGTTGGACCTGGGGCTGAGAATAATTCAGGCTTGAGTGATGGGTGAAGCTGAGACCATGTGCCAGGATGAGGAGGCCTGGGGGAGGTGCTTCTTGGGTGAAGGTGTCATTAAGTATATCCTGCCGTGTGCTTGGAGTCATCTATATGACACCCTAGTAGAAAGACCTCCAAGCAGTTGGAGATTATCAGAAAGTTAAGGTTGCAGCCTCTAGATTACAGTCAATACTGTATGTGTGTGTGCGTGTGTGTGTGTGTGTGTGTGTGTGTGTGTGTGTGTGTGTGTGTGTAGAAGACCTCTTCAAACACCCTATAATCTAGATAGCCAAGGTTTAGGAGGCAGTGGGGAGCATTACTGTAGGAGGAGCTGACTGATGCTGGTCAAGGCTGCTGGAGAGAGGAGGCTTCCTAGACTGGAAGTGGAAGGAAGCCACCCAAGGGAAGTCAGAAACCCTGTGACACTTGGACAATGTGGAGGGGTTGGTCATACATAACTCTATTTCTTTGTCTGGCTAGAACCTCCTTTCTCAGTGGTACCCTTCCCCCATTGCCATATGGCAGGGCCCAGCTGCTCACAGATTCTGGGGAGAGATGAAGATGGGGCAGCCTCCGGGATAGGGCTGTAATTTCAGCTGGAAGCAAGGTTCCTGCATTTCTGCCTTCTGCTTCATGTTCTTTCCAGCATCTCCCATGTGACTATCTGGGCTGTGAGACTCCCCCAAACCCCAGAAGCTTCCCTTCCTCTCTCCAAGGAGGGCCAGGCCCATAGGTACCACCTGCTGACTCCCACCTGGAAAGGCATTGCCTCAGGTGGCACAGCATCCCTAGGGACAAGGGGGTAATTGAAGGGGGCTGCCAAGTTTAATTAGTGGTTGTGAGGTGTTGGAACCTGAATCTGAAAGTCCCCACACAGTGTCTTTCATCTTCAAAACCTCCCCCACCAGGCCGGATGAAAGGACCAAGCAGAGGCCAGGCATTAATAATAATTATTAGCTTCACTAATAAAGCGAAGAAGTGGGATTATAACCAAGCTCAATTCCTTCTCTCTTTGCCTTTTCTCTTCTTCCTGTTGCCCTTCCTCCCTTCCCTCCTCCTTTGTTTTTCTCAACATCACTCTGCTCTGTTTCTGTTTCAAGGCTTGGGGCTCTGACTCTTGGTCTCATCAGTCCTAGGGGTGTGCTAGGACATATCCAGAGAGAACAAAGAAGTGGAAGGAGGTGTGGGGCGGAAGGCAGCATGGTTTTGAGTATCCATGTTCTTTCACTCACGGTTGTACAGAGCATATGTGAGACAGAGCCTTGCTATGTGGTCCTGACTGAAACTCACTATGCAACCTAGGCTAGCCTTGAACTTGCCCAATCCTCCTGCCTCCGCCTCCTCAGTGCCGAGATTACAGGTGTGTGCCAACAGGATCAGCAACAAAAGTCATTAAATACTTAGTATGCCACGACCTACATTGGGCACTGGGGGACTCAGTCTGAGCAGGACCGATATAGGCTCTGCTGTCACAAGTCATCACTCTAATAGGGAGGAGGGACAATAGGTCATCACTGGTAGACACAAATGATGTCACAGATCATGATGCATTCTGTGAAAGCAATGAGGAGTGGGCCTCTGTGGTTTGGTTTGATTTTTTTGTTTTGTTTTGTTTTTTTGAGACAGGGTTTCTCTGTGTAGCTTTGGAGCCAATCCTGGAACTAGTTCTTGTAGACCAGGCTGGTCTTGAACTAACAGAGATCTGCCTGCCTCTGCCTCCCGAGTACTGGGATTAAAGGCGTGGGCCACCAACGCCTGGCCTGAACTCAGGTCTTAAGTGACTGTTAGGTAAGTACTCTAATACTGAGCCAAATCCAGGCTCTAAATAGAAATTCTGAGGAGAGCTCTGTGGGCGGCTGCTTTAAATTAGGGAACCATGTCGATGACATTTAGACAAAGCCTTGAATGATAAGAAAGATCAGTTATGGGGGAAAATTGGGAGAAGCATTCCAGGAAGGAAGAACAGCCCTTGAAAAGACCTGAGGTCGGCAAGTAAAAAGGGCGTAAAGCAGTGGTTCTCAACCTTCCCAATGCTGGGACCATTTAATGCAGTTCCTCATGCTGTGCTGACCCCAACCGTAAAATTATTTTCACTGTTACTTCATAAGTGTAATTTTCCTACTGTTATGAGTCATAATGTAAATATGTGTCTTCTGATGGTCTTAAGTGACCCCTATGAAAGGGTCATTCGGCCACAAAGGGGTTGAGACTCACAGGTTGAGAACCACTGGTGTAAAAGAAAGATGAAGGCAGGAGAGATGGCTCAGTGGTTAAGAGCAAGCACTGTTCTTGCAGAGGACCAGAGCGTAGTTCCCAAGAACCCACACTGGGTGTTTCACAACCACCTGTAGCTTTGGCTCCAAGAATGTGAATGCCCTCTTCTGGCTTATTAGGCACCTGAATACATGTACAAACACACACACACACACACACACACACACACACACACACACACACACACACATTCTTTCTTTTTAATGTTTTTAAGATTTTTTAAAAAATTACATTTTTGTGGAAGCTATACACAATTGGCTCCCCCTGGAGGTGGAGTTATAGGCAGTTGTGTTGGTTCTAAACTTATTTTTTTTTTAAACTAAGAAAAGGCCTTTTTTTTCTTTATTTTTTTTTTCAGGACTGGTGATTTTGAATCAGGGTCTCTCTAGATAGCCCAGGTGAGCCTTGAGCTTGAGGTGATCCTCTTGTCTTGTCATACTTGGGATTACAGAGTGGATTGTAGTTTCCTGGTTTGAACGGGGCTCTGCAAATTATATAGTTGGCCATAGTAAGAAAAGCTGGCAAAAGATGTGGGTGTCCATGCATAGAAGTGTGTGGGCCAGTTGGCTGATGTTTGATGAATGGGTGTATGAATCTAGGAGTATATATGGGAAGCTTATCTATGAGGCTGTCAGAGGGCCACATGGCCCAGAGGATGCTGCTCTGTTGCAACCTTCACCCACAGCCACTGCCCCTGTCCAGTGGCTACCAAAGTCTGTAACACTTGTTACAGTTTTTAGGGCCTGCTGTGGGCTCCCAGGACTATGTGGCCCTAGCCTGAAGCAGTAACTAGTTATGGGTCAGGTTTGCCCTCGTTCTTATCTAAGAAACAGGGTAACCCCTCACCATGGTGGTGGTGGCCTTATCTGGCCTAAGAGGCCTGAGACTCTGAGCTTAACAGTCTGAAGTTTGTCAGGAGCTGAGTAGATGATTAGATGCCTAGGTAGACACTGTATAGGTGAATTACTTCTCTAAGGCTTCGTTTCTCATCTGTGAAATGGGGAAGTAATAAAAGGAAAGTGGTTGCAGTGAGAGCCTGGCAAAGATTTGATAGTAACAAGATTCTTGCTGGAATGTGGTTCAGTTGACAGAGAGCTTCCCTAGCATGCAATAGCCCTGGATTAGAGGAACCCCCTCCCCTCAAAAAACAAAACAAAACAAAACCCTGAGTGTGGTGGCACAGCACTTGGATGGAGGAAGCAGGAGGATCAGGAGTTCAGTGTCAAAATAAAACAACACAAATAAAACAAAACCCAAAATAAACAAAGAAGGCAACAATAACAACAACAACCCAGCTATTGTTAGCCTCCAGTTTCTGGAGACCTGAGCAAACATTAATGTTTACCCTTAAATGTCTTTGTAATTATGAACAAGTCCCTTAATCCTCAAGGCTTGCTTTCCTCTTCCATTAAATCAGGGTTATCACAATCTAACCCATGCCTAATCTGGGTGGCCGGATGATCCAACATCCTCCCTATGAAAAGTCTACAAATTGTGAACATACGTGACTTCCACATATGACCAACCTTGACCTCTCCCTTTGGGACTGGGTTTTTCCAGGTCTGCCCATTCAGAAAGAAAAGTGCCTTGCATTTCCTGTTCCCATCTAGAACTCACTCTCTCACTCTGAAAAATGTGCCTGAGAGTGAGTGAGCCTCAAGCTCCAAGTTCACAGCTGGGCAAGACAGGGGAAGGTCTTCTCGGAGTTGGGGCTGTGGGAGGATTAAACAGGGAGGACAAAGGAGCTGAAGCCAAAAATCCCCAGGGCTTTCTTCCTGCCTCGCTTTGGGGCAGGAAACAGTGGAAAACTGCAGAGAATCATCAGTCTTTCAAAGGGGCTACTTTGTCTCCCACATCTGCTTCTGGAGGTGGATCTTCAGCAGCCTCGAACACTCTAGAACACCAAGCAGTGCCCACCATAAGCCTTGCTGGGCAGGCAGGCTCTTCAGATCCAGCCCAGAGTGTAAACATTAGCTTTGGGGTCAGGCTGGTCCAAGTGTGGTTTAGGCTGCCTCAGTTTGTTCATCTGAAGCATGGGAATAATAGTCATGCCTTCTCATAGTGTTGCAGGAAGAACTGGGTGTTCTCATGGCTCAGCAATGAGTGGTGTGGGAAGGTGACTTAGTATCATGTTCCTGCAAAATGGATGCTGTCTAGCAAGTAGGGATGGAGTCTGCCACATTTTATGCACTAGATCAAAACCTTTCCTCCCCCTCTCCCCTTTCCTTCAGTTCTGTCTTGCAACACTCATGCATGCATGTATGCATTTGTTTATTTCATGTGCATGCAGGCAGTATATGGTAGCATAGTGTGGCAGATGGTCCCTGAAAGATTCCTGAAAGAGCATCAGAAGCTCAAGGTCATTCTTTACTGCAAATTGAGTTTAAAGCCAGTGTGGACTGTATAAAACCTAGTCTCAAAACAAAACAAAATAAAATAAAACAATAGCTAGTGTTAGCTTCCAGTTTCTGGTGCCATAGGCAAACATTAGCTTCTGCTTCGAATTGTGTATACAATAATGGACAAATCACTCACACTTACTATCTGTGGGCCTAGCTCTGAGTACTTGGAATCTTGCTACCCCCACAAACACTGCAGTTAGAGGAGGGAGCTAGGCAAGTGTGCACCCCAGACTGCACAGCTGTGCCTGGAAGGTCCAAGTCCTTGATGCGATCTCCCCTCCTGCAAGTTTATGCTCCAAATCTAGATTTAGAGACTGCCTTCCTGCTGGACCCCCGCTCTCTCGCACCTCCGCTGAGGTGTTTTCTGTTGCCCTCCACAGGATCTTTGTCATTTCCTCCCTGATTCTCCTGGCCACAAAGAATCACTCTGGGGTTTCCTTGCAGGGGGAAGCCCAGCAGCCTGGAGGCAGCCCATGGAGAATGCAGCTATGGGCCACTCTGGGCATTTGGCTCCTTAGCAGCAGAGCACAGGGTGCCAGGGGGTAGAGTAGTGAATCTCCTGGTTTGGGTGCTAAGCCAAGGTCTTCTAGATGTCTAGACTCGGTCTCCCTCTGGTTCTGTGGGCCAAGACAAGCCCTTTGTGGGACCCAGTTTTCCTGCCTGTCAGAAGAGGGGTAGTAACAAAAGTTCTGGAGTGGCCTTCAGGTTGGGAGGTTACATCAGATGACAGGTTGACCTACCTACCTCTCCTCTTGGGCTAATATATGGATATAATGACTGTGGCTAGAAAAGGACTTGGGCCACAGAGATGGATAAGGGGGCAGATGAAGAAACTGGTCACTCCTGTTTCAGTAGTCACCTCTAGCTTTGTGCCTCTTCCAGGTTGGTGCCCAACCCCTGTTGAAACTGGGCTCTGGGCGCAACAGGAGTCTAGACAAGACTTTAAAAATAAACATGTATTCATTGAGTGTGTGTGTGTGTGTGTGTGTGTGTACTTGTGCCTGTAGGTCAGAGGACAGACAACTCTTAGAGTCTGTTCTCTCTTACCGCGTAGGTGTGGGGAGTAGACCTCAGGCCATTGGGCTGGGAGGCAAGTACCTCTATGTACTAAACTATCACACCTCATCCAGCTTCATTTTTTTGGTATTGGACCCCAAAACAATAGGTAAGGACTTTCTTTCCTCCTCCCACTTGTTTGTTTGTTTGTTTTGTTTTGTTTTTCGAGACAGGGTTTCTCTGTGTAGCTTTGGAGCCTATCCTGGCACTTGCTCTGTAGACCAGGCTGGCCTCAAACTCAGAGATCCACCTGCCTCTGCCTCCCAACTGCTGGGATTAAAGGAATGCATCACCACTGCCCCACTTAAAAAAAACAAAACAAAACAAAACAAAGGTCTTAAAAGAAAAAACCAAGTTTATTTTGAGGCGGAACTTCCCCAACTTGCTCAGCTTGGGCCTTGATATGGTTCTGCAGCTCAGGTCAGCTTTGAACTTCCTCTCTTCCTGTGGAATCAGTTCTCGTCAGGCATTTCTGGGCCTGGCGTGAGCATCCTGCTATGATTGAACATCTGGGTGCCCCCCCCATCCCTATGTAGAAATCCTGTCCCCAAGCTGATAGTATTAGGAAGAGGGAGCACCTGTGGGAGATGGGTGGGTCTCAAAGACTGAATCCCCACAACAGGAGATAATGCCCTTATGAAATAGGCTCAAAGAACTCATTTGTCTTTTCTGTCATTCAAGGCCACGGCAGAGTCATCTATGAACCGGAAGTGGCTTGCCTGACTCAGAATCTGCCAGAGCCTTGCTATTGGGTTTCCTATTCTCTAAAATTGGGAGACAGACTTCTTTTGTTTACAAGCCCCTCCATCCATGAGATTTGTTCTGGCAGCCCAGACAAAGAAACATCCCAAAGCCAAGAAGGCACTACCAGACAGCAATGTGTGTGGCCTCCCCCAGCATCCTTGATATCCAGCCTTGCCCAGCTTGCTCCTTGTCCTCCCCCACAGGAAGGTGGTGATTGGGACCAGGAGCTGGGGAGCAGAAGAGACTTGTTGCTAAGCAGATGTTCCTTTGGGCACAGCGAGACACTCACCCTGTGCCTAACTAAGGAAAGTGCTTCAGCTCTTGTATATGTTCTCCCATCTGCACAGTGAAAAATGACACAGGTCCTGTGACCTTCAGAGATTTCTAACTCTCCAAGTGCCAAGGCATGGGCCCCTGACTTCTGTCCTCCTGGGTCCCCAGACCCCAGCCTTGAGTAAATGGAAGCCTACCTCACTGTTGGGGAATTCTGTCTGGGTTTAACAGACCCCAGATGCTGTCTTGACGCAGGAGAAACCAGAGGAGGGAGGCAGGGGGATGCCTGTTTCCCACAAAGACTCAGGACCAGGGTCTCCTTTGCAGACTTATGCACAAGGATGGAGACGAAGAACTCCAGGATTGGCAGAGGAGCAAGGTCCCCCACGTGGAGAGGCACACTCACTCCCTCTCCCACAGGCTGGGCCAGATGGTGCAGGCAGCTGAGGGGAGGCTCTTTGCTCCCACCTTCCCTATTGGCTCTGTAGGGAACTGGATTTATTTTCACATGAGAGACATGTGGAGGGAAGCCTTCTTCACAAGCAGTTCTGGGGCTCAGGAAATATTTTAATCCAACAGAACCACAGTTGTAGCATTATGGAGCCTAGAATCTTAGAGGCCCAGCATCTTGGCATGTTAGAAAGTGAGTCACAGGATTTTAGGTTTTGAAATCATGCTCTCCAACATGGCAGCCAATAGGCACTTGTGACTTCAGAGCATTTGGAATGTGGCTAGCCCATGTGTTACAATGTGTAGAAACCATAGGATTTTAAAGCTTTATATAAAGGAAAGATTTTAAAACAGCTCATTGGTTCTCTTTCCCTCTCCCTCACCCTTTCCTCCTTCTCTCTGTTTTTGAAAAAGTATCTTGTCTGGTGGTGGCAGTGGTGGCACACATCTTTAATCCCAACACTAGGGAGGCAAAGACAGGTCAGTCTCTAAGTTTGAGGCCAGTCTGGTCTACACAGAGTTCCAGGACAGCCAGGGATACACAGAAAAACCCTGTCTTGAAAAACAAACAAGCAAACAACAAAAAGTAGGCCTTAAACTATTAGCCACTGATGACTTTGAATTTATGAAGGTCCCGAGGTTTCTACCTCTGGAGGACAGGATTATTGGTCTGTGCCATCACATGGGCTAGTCACATTCCAAATGCTCGGAAGTCACAAGTGCCTAGTGGCTACAGTATTAGAGAACATGATTTCAAATCCTAAAATCCCATTTATAATTTCTTTATATTAATTACATTTCAAGCTGATACTATTTTGAATATGTTTGGTAAAACACAGTGTGTTTAACATTAATTTTACCCATTTCTCTTGATGCTTAAAAATGCCATTACCCAGCCCATTCCCTATGGAGGGATACTATTGTAGCCCAGATACAGCAAGGAGGGCCTAGGCCCTCCCCCAAACGATTTGACAGACTTTGAAGGTCCTGGTGGGAGGCCTCACTATCCCTGGGGAGGAGTTGGGGGGTGGGGTGGGAGGGTTGGTGGGGAGCATAGGAGAATGGAGGGTGAGAGCAAGGGAATGGGGGGGGTGGATATGTAAATATGAGTAGCAATTAAAGGATAAAAAAATGCAAAAAAAAAAAAAAAATGCCGTTACCCGGCAGTGGTAGAGCATGCCTTTTATCCCAAGGCCCAGGAGGTAGAGGCAGATGGGTCTCTCTGAGTTTAAGGTAAGCTTGGTCTACATTGCAAGTTCCAGGACAGCCTAAATAGAGAGACCTTATTTCAAAAACAAAACAAACATACAAAGTGGCTACCAGAGAACTTAAAAATGTATATGTGGGGACTAGAGAGAGAGCTCAGCAGTTAAGAGCATTGGCTGTTCTTCCAGATAATCTGGGTTCAATTTCCAGCATCCACATGGCAGCTCACAATAGCCTATAACTCCACCTCCAGAGATCCAACACCCTCACACAGGCAGGCAAAATCACATGACATAAAAAACAAATCATTAAAAAAAGTTTATATTTGGTCTACCTGAATTATATTTATTCTTTGATAAGTATGCATGTGTGTGTATGTGACACATGCGTCAAACTTTTTTTTTTTTGAGATAGGGTCTTTCATTAAACCCCTAGCTCCAAAAAACAAACAAACAAACAAACAAACAAAAAACAGGTGGTGGTAGCACACACCAAAACTTTTAATCCCAGCACTCTGAAGGCAGAGGCAGGCCAATCTTGGTGAGTTTGGGACTAGCCTGGTCTACAGAGCAAGTTCCAGGACAGCCAGAGCTACACAGAGAAACCCTGTCTTGAAAAACTAAAACACGAAACAAACAAAATACCCTTGTAATTTATTTATTGGCTAAGAGTAGCTGGTCCTGGGAACCTCCTGTGTCTGTCCCTTCAACCCCACCCCAGTCTGTGCTGTCCCCTGTGCCCAGCTTTTGATGTGGCTACTGGGATATGAATTCAGGGTCTCATGCTTGCAAAGCAAGGACTTTATCTGCTGAGCCATTGCCCCAGCTCCTTTTCTTTTCCCTTCCCTTCCCTTCCCTTCCCTTCCCTTCCCTTCCTTTCCCTTCCCTTCCCTTCCCTTCCTTCTCTGCCCCTCCCACCACCACCCTTGCGTGAGCATTGAATCCAGGGCCTCACAACTGCTAGGTTAGCCCTCTTAATCACAGATGTGTATTCTAGGTTTTGCTATGTTTCCAATGACAGAGCAATTTTAGAACCTGAGGATCCCATATTAGAACCCAAGACTCATAAAGACATGGCACTTCAGAACTTTTCATGTGACCACAGCCAAAGGACCAAGAAGCAATGTCCGTCAGAACTTAAGATGACAGAATTTTAGAGGTAGGTTTCCAAATCTTTACATCAGACTGTGGCTCTGATACTTCATGCTTGTCACTCATTGGCCCAGTAGGCCTCCTCTCCAGGAAGGACAGAGTCCCACCTGTTCTTCCCACAGAAGTCACTGGTCTCCAGACTGCAGGGCATCCCTCAACACATGTCTCCGATGGTAGGCTTCAGCCCTCCCACTGGGACCTTCTGCTCCTGATTACTCTCTCTGCCTTTCTTTCCTCAGAAGAACTGGTCCTGGGATGCCAGGAAGGGGTTGGGATCCTTCAGGCCTTTTCATTGATTACCTCATTTTTTCACCCAGGGAACCAGCTGGCCCTTTGGAATCTCTAGTGTCTACCGGCTGCCAGCTCCAGGAAGGCATTTGAAGACAGGTGATATTGGGCAAAAATATCAGGGACAAGGCTGACTATGCTAGACAAGATGCTAAGCAGTTTCCTAATATCTCACTTAACCTTTATAGTAATGTAAGAAGGAAACCATCACTGCTGT
Source organism: Cricetulus griseus (assembly GCF_003668045.3). Lineage (NCBI taxonomy): Eukaryota > Metazoa > Chordata > Mammalia > Rodentia > Cricetidae > Cricetulus > Cricetulus griseus. Next base: position 178,337,010 of record NC_048595.1, read on the forward strand.
TCAATTAACAACTGGAACTAAGGCAAATGACTGTAAGGGAGGGCTGACCCTGGATTCTGGTCCTCTAAACTAAGCACTAGCTGGAGGGCACCTTGCAGGGAAAGGGTTGATCTTGGGTACCCTGAGTGTGACTGCATGTCTTAAGTGCTTTGTGTGGACATCCCTGTCATGTCCCTCACTTTCTCCTCTCTGGTCTCCGGCTCTTACTCCATCTCACATCCAACCCCAACAGGTGGACACATAGAGATAAGAATGCTCACCTTGAAGCAGGCAGGCAGGGTAAAACAAAGGGCTGGCCATATTGCTGGTTCCCATCAGGGTCCACAGTGCTTCTCTTCCCATATGGTACCTCTCCAAGGATCCAGGAATAGAGTCTAGACTTGATCCTGGGGAATCTATGTTGGGCAGGTGACACCCCCCTCCCCCACCCAGTGTCCCATTCACACAGACCAGGTAAGATCTGGCAACCAGGGTCCTCCTCTGGTCTAGATTCCACTTTATGGTGCTCTGACAGATTCCTACTCTCCCTGGACCTTAGTTTCTGTTTCTTTTTCTTAAAAAAATTGTCAGGCTGTGGTGGCAACTGCCTTTAATCCCAGCACTCCGGAGCAGAAGCAGGCAGTCTCTGAGTTTGAAGCCAACCTGATCCACAGAGCAAGTTCCAGGACAACCAGGGCTTCCCAGTGACACTCCTGTCTCAAAAAACCAAAAAAAAGTTTATTTTACATTATGAATGTTTTGTCTGCATACATCTACGTACACCATGTGCTAGTGTCCATGGAAACCTGAAGAGGGAGGGTGTATGATCCATGGGTGCAGGAACTGAACTCTGGATCTCTGTAAGAGCACCAAGTGCTCTTAACAGCAGAGCTGTCTCTCCAGCCCTCTCCATCACTTTGAGGAGAATTGGAGTACTTCAGAAGTCAGAAACTAGATGCTAGCAGAGTCAAGGGGAATATCGAAGATAAATAGGTGCCGGAATGGGGGAGTAGCTTAGTGACAGTGAGCTTGTCTAGTATGTGTGAGGCCTGGTGTTCCATGGCTAGCACTCACTGTACAACAAAATGAAAATGAGCTGAGAGGGCCAGGAGGCTAACTCAGCGGTTGCCTAGCATGCATAAAGCCTTGGGTTCCAGGGGATTTGGTTCCTCAGGACTGCATAAAAACAGATGTGGTGGTGTGGGCCTATATGTTAGCACTTAAGAGGTAGAAGGAGGAGATTCAAAAGTTCAAAGTTAGCCGGGCGTTGGTGGCGCATGCCTTTAATCCCAGGACTCGGGAGGCAGAGGCAGGTGGATCTCAGTGAGTTCGAGGCCAGCCTGGTCTCCAGAGCGAGTGCCAGGATAGGCTCCAAAGCTACACAGAGAAACCCTGTCTCGAAAAACCAAAAAAAAAAAAAAAAAAAAAAAAAAAAAAAAAGTTCAAAGTTACTCTAGACCACACAGCCAATCTGAGGCCAGCCTTGACTACACGAAGCCCTGCCTTAAATAAACAACAACAACAACAACAACAACAAACTCTCAGCTCTGGTTGCTCCAGGGTCTGCAGCCTATTGGCTGGGCTCCTCCACCTGGCCTGTCCTCAGGGAACCTTGAGTCACTTGCTGATAACATTCACTTAGAAACCTCTGGCCCCTGAGAATGTTTTTCTTTGTCTTTGTCAGAGTGTAATTGGAGCATAACAATGGCACTGTTAAAGGGGGAATTAGCGGATCTGCAGAAGCCACGTTTTCTCGCTGGCTTGACGTTGCTCTTGTTTTCTTCCCCTCCCTCCCACTCATCTTCCATCTCAAAACAAACTTGTTTCCAAAACATTGCATTTTATATCTATTTTCCACTGGATAAGCTGCCCATTTTACAGGTTGTCTTCGCCATTTGCTCTCTCTCTCTCTCTCTCCTCTCTCTCCCTCCCTCCCTGTGGGGGGGGGGGGCTGTTACACCATGTGGTCAATGCTGTAATTATGGTGACCATGTTCTCCAAACCACAGATCAGGTCACATGGTCCCACACAGGCTATTTTCTGCCTCCCCTGCAGTCCAAACATAAAATCATATGTAGTTATACATTCATCAAATCACCTTACTTTTTTTTTAAAAAGCAAACGACAGGGACTTTGGATTATCCTTGACAAATCCCACTATCTTCATAGGAAATCATTAAAACAGTGATCAAGATCTACACAGACCTCTAGGCAGCTCGAGGTTTCCTGGATGAGGTGCTGTGGACATTAGGTTTTGAAGGCTGAACAGGTTTGCAGACAGAAGGATGCTCAGTGTTTACTCTGGACAGGACCCATTCTTCCTGCTTTAAAGAAACCCAGTTTAGGAACTGGTGAAGCTGGCTGAAAAGGCTAGGGTCATCGTTTATGTGAGTTTTGTTTCATTTACACCATTTCAAGGTCCACCCACCCTCGCTCACGGATTACCACAACACATGGACATTGTATTGTATCTTCCTACATACTTCCATGCCTTTCTCTTCAGTGGCTGATACTGTATATTACACAAAGGCCTTACCTTTCTTGCTTATCCTTCCTCCCCAGCCAGTTATTGTGTGAAGAAGACTCTAAAGGGAGCACCATTAGATGTCTAAATGAACGAAGGGATGGAGTGCCAGCTGGTGGGCATTTTGTTGGTAGACACAGTACCAGCCATGAGACAAGTACTATGCAGGGCACTGGAGCTCAGCAGGGTTCCAGACAAAGACCTCCAACGACCTTGGACTAGAGTGGAGTGCATTGACAGGCACCAGAAGGGTAGTGATGAAGGGGATGGAAAGTGTACAGCAGAAGGCCTGGGCTGTGTCAGGAGTTTAGAAAAAGCCCAAGAGAAAATAAAGGTTAACCTTGAGACTTACTGGATCACTATCATAGTTGGGCAGTGTGGCACATGCCTTTAATCCCAACACTCAGGAGGCAGAGGCAGGTAGATTTCTGTGAGTTCAAGGTCAGCCTGGTCTACAGTTAGAGTTCCAGGACAGCCAGGGCTGCACAGATAAAAACAAACAAACAAACAAACAAGGATTGCCATCATTTAGCTAACATTTATACAGTGCTTATCAACTGACAGATACCACAGGAAGGGCTTTACATATTTAATTGCCACAAAGCTCTTAGAAGCACACACAATTATTGCCCACATTGCAGAGATAATAGCATAGACAGGTTGAGAGGATGATGACCATGGCCACATAGTTTAGATGTGGCAGAGCCCAGAAAGACTGGCCTATAGGTACATTCCTGTAACAAAATCAGCAGCCTGGGGCTAGGCTTTACAGCTCATGCCTTTGATCCCAGAATTCTGGAGGCCCAGGCCAGCCTGGTCTACAGAGCACATTCCAGGCCAGCCAGGGCTACACAGTGGAGCAAGCTAAGGAGGCCATGCATCAGACAGCACCGATGAAGGAGAAAATGAGTTGAGAGGAGGGCTCATGGATGAGAGTCTGGGTTTGAGCTCACAGAAAGATGAGGAGCGATGAGTTCTGCCTCTGCTTTGCTAAGATGGAGCAGATAGGAAGTCTCAAGCCAGAAATGGAGTCACTAGGCCTCAGGAAGGGGCCTGGGGAGTGGTCATGAGGGGAGGGAGGAATAGAAGAATAAAGGTCCTCCAGCCCTAGACCTACATACACTATGGCTGGGCCTCCCCAACACACAGATCCTCACAGGACATCCAGCAAGCTGGAAGGCCCAGCTTGTGAAACCGTTTTGAGGCCTCAGAAGTAGGAAATGCTGTCAGGGACATGGGGTTACCTAACTCACAGGCTAGCCCTCAAAGCTTGCTTTGGACATGCATGCCCTTGACCTGACTGGCTCCCTGCCATCTCTTCTCCCATGAGAAGCCATCTTTCTCCAGCCAGCCCCCAGGATTAGGTTCAGCCCAGGCTGGAGCCAGCTGCTCCTGAAGGCTGGACTCAGTGCCTGACATCCTTCAGGCTCTTCTGACTCAGTCTTTCCTTCCTGCTTCCTTTGCCATGCTTCACACAGCTTTTCCAGAACCACTTCCACATGGTCCGGGTGGATTGTCCCCTGTTCTAGGAAAGTGCATCTTCCTTTCCCAAACCCACCCTAGCTGTTCAGCTCAGAGGCTGCTCCCTGGAGCCCCTCCCTCTCTTGCTCCTTCAACCCTGAGAGACATAGCAATGGCCCTTTACCTCCCTCCTGGCTCACTTTGGCTAGAACAAGGGGTGGGGGCTCATGTCCACTTGAGTTCTTTGAACACCTTGCTCCTACCGCCCCTGCCTCCTGAGTGCTGTGGAATTATAGGCATGCACTATCTATGAAGTGCTGGGGATGGAACCCAGGGCACCCTGCATGCTAGGCAAGCACGCTACCAACTGAGCTACATCCTCAGTTCGTAGCTTGAACATGAACTCCTGTCTTTTTCAACTCTTCTCCAACCACACAGTGTCTGGAATACAGATCATACAGGCAGTGGTAGCACACACCTTTAATCTCAGTGATCAGGAGGCAGAAGCAGGCACATCTCCGTGAATTTGAGGCCAGCCTGGTCTACAAAGCTACACAGAGAAACCCTGTGTCAAAAAAATCAAAAATAAAATAAAATAGAATACAGATCATGTTCATAGCACTGTATGCTGATGGACTGGACCTTCTAAACTGCCTTCCAGGGGGCTTGATCTGCTCAAGCTGCAGCAGTCCATCTTTCAAGGACTTCACACTGTCCGGGGTGGAAACTCAGATTGCCAAGAATTTGCTGTCTATGCTGTTTTTCCCTGGTTAAACTGGTGGTGGCTGAAGTATGTACTTGGAAGTCATATCCTGTCCATATGTGGCCTGCAGCTGTGGGCTGTGGCCCTAGTTCAGGCTCAGTTCTCTTTGACCACACTCCTTCCAGAGGTGTATGTAACATGGCACATATAGGAAGCAGAAGCTTGGTAGTTTCTCAACTCCCAAACCAGCATCTCTCTGTGTTTAGGACTCAATATCCTTACTCCCCTGGGAGACACGAGTAGGCTGACCAACAAGGACACCTGATCCCATTGGGGAACTCCTATGGGCCTGTCCTGCCTCCCAGCGCCAGCTGCCTTCTCTGAACTCTCCACTTTGCTCAATTGCCCTCCCCACCCCATTTCTGTTCCAATAGTTAACAATCCCGAGCCTCTCATGGTGCCTCAGAGTCCAGGCTGTTGTTTCCCATGTTTGCAGTGTCCTATGTCTGTCTGGTAATTTCAAGGACCTTTTAAGGGCTGTCAATACCTACACTTCACCTGACCCCACTTTCCTCTCCCTTGTAGGCTTGCTGGATAGCTGAGAGATGACAGATCTCTCTGGGATGAGAATAAATTTTTAGCATCGACTGTTAAGGGATCTCTGTACAGTAGAGGAGACTCAGTGTTTCCACCTGCTTAATGGGAAGAACCTTGTCCAACCTGCAGGCTCTTTGAGATGGGTGGGACTGCTGAACAGGCCAGGTGGGAGAAAACTTTTGCACAAGGCCTCTTAGTCTGCCTGCTATTTGCCCCAGAGAGGACTGATTAAGCTGGGAACAACTTGTTGAGGGATCTGACATCCTAGTAAACGATGAAATCAGTACACGAATCAGACCCTTACAGTAAGGGGGAATACAAGTGTGTTCCAGTCAGAGCGAGGGCGTGTGGGTGTGAAGTCCTGCCCTGGAGGTGTCACACTGACAGGTACCTGTTGTCTGAGGAGGTTGTCACAGGCTAGCGGGTTGGAACCCGCAGCCCCCGGGCCCAGCCAGCGATTCCAGGCCCGTAAGTCGCGGCGAGATCGTGTCTTTGTCCCCCCCCTCCTTCCCCCTGCCGCCTCTCCGACCCCCAGCGCGGGTCCCGCTCTGACCCCAAATAACTTGTTGGTTTCCCCAGGGCTTTGTTTGCTAGGGGTCATCGCCTCCGGGACCCTGGCCGGGGCGTGCCGCCCTCGCGGGTCCGGCGTCTGACACCCCTCGGGCCCGGGCCCCCGCCCCCTACCCGCGCCGAGACCGGGGTCAAAGGCAGCCGCGTCACGTGGTCGCCGAGCAGCACCGAATCGGCCGGGAGAGCCGAGGGAGAATCCGGGTGGAAGCGAGAAATCCAGCCCGGCTCGCGGCGCCCGGTCCCGCCCCGGCCCTTGCCGGGCCCCCGCAGCGTGCGCGCCCGCCCCGCGCCGCCGGATCGAGCCCCGCGCACGGCCACGGCGGGGGAGGTAGGCGCGGGCCGAGGGAGGCGGGCGGCCCGGCGGCCCTGTGCGCGCTCCCCACGGGCGGGGGCGCGGGCGCCGCGCGGCCAGCAAGGGGTTAAGCCGGCCCGCAGCCCGCTTCGCGCACGCCCGGGACCGGCGGCCGCGCGGCCATCCGCGCCGCTTTCCCCTGGCGCCCCGGCCGAGGCAGGTAAGAGGCCGGAGGGCCGGGCGGCCGGCGTCCCGGGTCGAGAGCTCGGAAGCCGGGCACGGCGTGCAGGCCGCGCGGGGGCCCGAGCGTCCCCGGGCGCAAGTTTGGTGCGCGCGGGCGCCGGGCGGGCGGTGGAGGACAAAGGGGTGGGGGCCTCGCGGGGCCGGGCGGGCCGGGGTGCGGGCCGGGCAGAGCGGCAGCTGTAGGTCACGGATAATGTCACCCACGAGGAATGCCCCCTCCCCCTCCCCGGCTCCCGAACAGGGGAAACTTTTGTCTAGCATGGGAGGGGGCTAGAGGCCGGGTCCCAGCTTCGGGAATGGGGAAGGCGGCCAGACCGGTTTCCTCCGGGGCCCTTAGCGGCCTGGTCCCTAACTCCCCTCCTCCCTCAGGTTCCCGGGAGCTGGGACTCTAGCATTCGACTGGCATGAAGAAGGGACGCCTGTAGGACGCAGGGGTCTGGGAGCTGCCAGGAATCTGAGGACTCATCCATCACCTGGCTTTTATGTGCCAGGATCCCCACAGACCCTACATCCCACTGTTGGTCCTCCCTCCTGACCCTAGAAGAGCTTGGGGGACATTCTGGGGCAATATTACTCTCTGGACTGAGGGTTAGACAGACCTAGGTGTTCGTTACATCCCAGCTGTGTGACCTTGAGCAGGTTCTTTACCTTCCCTAGCCTCTGTTTCCTAACCTGTAAAATGGGTGTATCTGTCAGTGGGGGAGGAAGCCAGGGTGTGGGACCTGGGAAAATGTTGGCATGCTTATATTCAACAAGTGTTCAGTGCATGTTGCTGTGTGCCAGGCACTGGACTAACTCACTGCTTTACACGGTTTCGTTTACAAAATTCTCCCACGGTTCTGTTAGGCACATTTTACAGAGGGGAAACTGAGGCCCTGAATGGGAAAGGTCATGAAGGTAGGAAGTGGGATCTGGGATTTGCCCCCTCTCTCAGTCCTGTATATCAACTACAGATCCCTTCTAAGCCTTTTGATATGACTGGGTTTATACTTTCATTTTCAGTTGAATCCCTGCCCCATCACCCTTCCCCAGGTGAGGCACCCTTCTACCTGGCACTTGCTGGGTGAGTGAGGTCTTGTGCCATTGCTCTTGTTAGTGTGGCAGCTGGAGAGGAGGTCGGTTGGAGCCCGTGATCAGAGGCTTCATGATGGTCCAAGTTCCGTTGCTGGCTGGGTCCTGGTAGGAACACTCTCCCAGTGTGGGTGGTGGTTCGGGGAGGAGTCTGTCTCCCTTGGCTCCAACTGGGGACAGCTGGTGGCTTTGTCAACAGACTTCCCCAGCGCCCAGGAGACCTGCAGAGACTTTTAAACTCCCTTTAGACCTGTCACTTTCAGATCAGCAAGGGGTAGGAGGTTGGTCTCCAGAGTAGAACCCTTGGGCAGATCAGGGACCTAAGGCCAAGGATTTATGTTCCAAGTGTCTTAGCCACAGGGCCGTCATTGCCAAACTAAGAGGCAGGCCTTGCTTGTTACCCTAGCCTCAAAGATCCTTGGAGCTAGTATGAAGGATGAACTTTGAGCCAGCAAGATTGCAGACTCGTTGCAGAGATACCTGTCTTTTTGTGTTCTAGAGTCTAGCTAGGCCAATACTGGGCACCTTGTAGCCCCTCAGGAAAGACCCCACTAGTGACAATGAACAGTAGCTCAGATCCCCACTGGTTTTTCATGTGCTAGTTGGGCCCAATCTTTTGGAGTGTGTGTGGATAGGGTAGGGAGGGATATGATTACCAATCAAGCTCTGATTGGGGGTTTTGAGTAATTACTTAAAAGAGGGAATACAAATTGCTAATTAATGACATCTTAAAACCTGGAACTGAGGGCTAGTGTGGTGGGTGTGGTGGGCTCTTGCAGGAGGGAGGTTTTCGCATACAGCTCCAACTGCTCCAAGGCCCTCCAGCTCAGAGGGTGGGATTCCTAAGGATTTGTAGGTTTTCCTTGGTTCCTGGGAATAGAGAGCTCTCCTGGGCTGACATCACTGTCAGCTTGTAGGAGCAAGAATGGAAATTCCACCACTTAGCTCTGAAAAGCGAGGGATTAAGTAGAGGGCTGGGAGGCCTGGAAAGGATCCTTGGGGACTGGGGGCTGTCCCTTGTTGTGTGGTCAGACTCACTTGTTTGTCATTCTGATCAGAACAGAGAGGTCTCTGGGAAAGTCAGCAGGTAAAGGAAGAAAGTCAGCAAGAGATGGAGAGGGAGAGCCTCCCCGTCGCAGAGGGTGTGCAAGGGAGAGTCTTCAGATCCGAGAGATAAGATCAGGAAGAAAGCACAGGTGACAACAGAGAATGTGAGAGATGGTCTCGGCAGCCCAAGCTCTCTCTTCCCTGGCCCCAGGGCCCCGAGTTGCCTGTGCTCTGGGCCTATGTGTCTGTACTTTAGTACCAGAGCCAGACTTAGAAATCTCGAGGGCTTGCACAGACTTCTACTAGGTTGGAATTTGTTTTGAGTATGGCTTGAAATAACAGGACTATTTGGAGGACATTTTTTGCTTGAGAGGGGAAGTTGGGTAATTTTTAAAATTCATATGGAAGATTTCTGTGGCCAGGGGTGGCAGGGGACATGAAATGGGGTGAAGGGCTGGCTGGATTTTGACTAGAGAGGGTTGACAAGGATCAGAGGGGGTTGGCTGTGAGACAGGGTGTGATAAGATGATCAGGAGGGGATGATGCCCGAAGGACAGTGGAAGGAAGAGCTTCCTGGTTGGTAAAGTCAGCAAGGGTTCCTAGAAGAGGAAGTGTCTGAGGGTTCAGGCCCTCAGACAGGACGGTGGGCACCAGACTGCATTGTGGGGGCTTACAGCATCCTGCTTCTGAGCTAGGGTTTTATGCTATAGCTGAGAAGACAGAAGGTTGTAAGCGGTTTGTTGAGATGGTGCCTGTTACAGTGCTCTGTGCCAGGCATAGTGCCAGGCTCCTTACAGACACCCATTGACTTCTTACAATACCCTCAGAGTAGCTGCTGCTGGTCACCCCACCCTGCCCTATTTCTAGATGGGGGAAACAGAGGCTCAGAGGGGTAGAGTCACTTAACAGTGCCACAGTTTGAACCCATACTGATCTGTTTATGTGCCACCGAGTTGCTATTCTCAGGGTCGTATTGGCCACAGATGGTGGTAAGAGTGACAGGGTTGAGACCGGAGGACTTGCCAGGCAGTGGTGGCGCACGCCTTTAATCCCAGCACTCGGGAGGTAGAGGCAGGTGGATCTTTGTGAGTTCAAAACCAGACTAGTCTATAAGAGCTAGTTCCAGGACTCCAAAGCCACAGAGAAACTCTGTTTCGAAAAACCAAAGAGAGACAGAGAGAGAGAGAGAGAGAAAGAGAGAGAGAGAGAGAGAGAGAGAGAGAGAGGAGAACTCATTGATCGTGACCCAGTGGAGCTGACCTAGTCAGCTCAGGCTGAGGCTGATGGCAGGAGAGGGACTACAGGATCATGTAGTTGCCTTGGGGCTTGGCCCAGGTTTGGAGAGGACCTCTACAAAATCACTTTTTTTAATCCCTGGAAAGCTTCCTAGGGGCAGATGCCATAGGCTGGTCCTGTAGGGTTTTTTTGAGGCCAAAGATAGCAGTAAGGTCACACCCAGGGCATCAAACCTGCAAAGAAATTGCCTGAGGACAAGGGATGGACCTCATTGCTGAGTGCTTGCAGGGGGAATGGAGAGTCTGGTAAGGGTGTGGGAGAATGTATCTACAGGGTTAGGTTTTGGTGACTGCTCTCAGTTCCCTTTTTGCCTGAGAACTCAGAAGTGCGGTGGTGCTCAGCCTACTCCCAGCCCTACTGTTCTCATAGCTCATAGCCTTTCCTGTGTGCTTCAGGAAGTTCTAATACCCATTGGCCTTCTTTTTAAAAATGTTTTCTAACCTTTGTTTTTATTTTATGTGTATAAGTGTTCTACCTGCATGTGTGTGTGTGTACATAGTGTGTGTTGGATCTTCTGGGATGGGAGTTACAGACAGTTACCTCTGGAGCAAGCCAGAACCTGGCCTGCAGGAGTCGGTTCTCATCTTCCACTAAGGTCAGGTATCTTTGTGAGTTTAAGGCCAGCCTGGTCTTCATAGTGAGTTTCAAAACTAAGTCCTTCAAGTTGTCACCTGACCACTATACATGCCATAAACACACTCACTCTCACACATTCTAAATGTGGAAACAAACAAATAAAAAAAGCCCCCAAACTTCTATTTTGGAAAGGGTGGTTGGTGTGCAGTACCCAGCAGGCAGGAGCCATTAAGAGTAGCAGGCTGGGAAGTGTAGGTGAGGAAACTGAGTCCTGGGGCTCATGGCCTGAAGGAGCTGTATCTGGGAAGCTGGACAGGATTTCCTCCCTTTGTTGATGCCTCTGCTTTCTGCCTTCCTTCCTGTCACCCAGGTTAAGGAACTCAAGTCACACAGGCCCAGTCTCCTCCCTAGTGACCATACTGAGTAGTGTCTAAAGCTTGTTCCAGGTCAGTTGGGCAGGTGGCCTATGGCTGCTATCATGACCCATCTCTTATGACTTGGGCTGTGGCCTTGGAGTTTCCAGGAGGGAAGGAGGAATGAATGGTGGCAGGAGAGGTGAGTAGGGGACTAAGGTGGTAGTCAGGTACAGATCAAGTCAAGGCTAAAAGCAAGACTGGGTACCAGACAGGCTGGGGCCAGATCCCTGCTGTCACTCATGTTATAGAACCTGGGCAAGGGGTTTAGTTTATCTGTGCAAAGGAACTGCAATTGTCCTTACCTTGAAGCATTTTAACTCAATGCAGGGTCAGTGTTGGTTACTTATGCTTATCAGGACTGGCATTATTTATTTATTTATTTATTTATTTATTCATTCATTCATTTTATTTTTTGTGGGGGTTGAGATGGTTTCTATGTGTAATAGTCCTGGCTGTCCTAGAACTCACTCTGTAGACCATGCTGGCCTCCAACTCACAGAGATCTACCTACCTCTGCCTTCTGAGTGCTAGGATTAGAAGTGTACATCACCACCTGGCTTTTCATTTTATTTTAATTTTCTGGGTTTTTTTTTTTTTTTTGGACAGGGTTTCTCTGTGTAGCCCTAGCTGTCCTGAACTGCAGGCTGGTCTCCAACTCAGGGATCTGCCTGCCTTTGCCTCTTTGAGTACTGGGATTAAAGGCGTGCACCACCACTGTCTGGTGATAGTTATTGTTTTTGGAGACAGGGTCTTACTGTGCTGCCTGGTTGGCCAATAACTCATTATATGGACCATGCTGGCTTCCAGTTCTGCCTCCCATGTGCTAGATTAAAGATGTGTACCATCAAGCCTAGCTTGATCGTTATTCTTGACTGATATGCTCACATTCTTTTTTGGGGGGTGGTGGTGGGTTGGTTTCAAGTCAGATTTTCTCTGTGTAGCTTTGGAGCCTGTTGTAGAATTTGATTTGTAGACCAGGCTGGCCTCAAACTCACAGAGATCCTCCTGCTTCTGCCTCCCTCCCGAGTGCTGGGATGAAATGCACCACCACCACCACTGGCCGAGCTCTCACTTCATTCTTATAACAGTGGAAATGGAATTAGTATCACCTTTGAGCAGATATGGCAGCCAAGGTTACAGCCAATGTGTACTGACTTCTGAAGGGCTCCTCTGGCTAGCTCCTTGTTCCAGAGGACCCAGGTTCAATCTCCAGCACCTACATGGTGGCTCACAACTATAATTCCAGTCCCAGGGGTTCTGACACCATTTTCTGACCTTCATGGGCACTGTACACAAGTAGTGCATAGGCATACAATACATTCAGGCAAACACTCATCCACTTAAAATAAGAAAAATCTTTAAAAAAAAAAATCCCAGAGGTCATGTGATTAAAAGATGGTGGGGATTCTGGTCTTTCTGGTCTGAGGTTTGGCTCCATGATGGAAAGCCTGGATTCTCAGCACCCTTAGGCTGGCCAAAGACTGGCTTGTCTGGACAAGTCTCCAGGTGGCGGAGGGTGGAGGCTTGTTGTAGTCTTTGCTCAGTGGCAGACACCTCTGGTTTGTACCCTCTGCTTTGCTTGCATATAGCTACCTGCCCAGGCAGATGCCAGCGAGAAGTGGATGTTGTCATATGTCCTTATTCAGATTGTGTCCCTCTGCCTACATTCCCTTCCTCCTGACAGTTGTGGCATCCTGGCTCATGCTTTTAGAGGAATGGAAGCAGTAGGTGCTTTCCCTGCAGGTGTCTGCCAGTGGTTCTCAAAGTTGGACTATTGGCATTTGTATCACTTGGGAACTTGTGAGACCCACTGAGTCAGCTGCTGGGGTGCTGGGGCCCAGCAGTCTGTGTTCATTTACTCTCCCAGTAATTCTGATACATGAGAACCCCTGGATTAGGTCATGGTAAGGTCAGTGCCTCTTTTCTCTTTTCAGTTTACTCAGATTCCCAGCACCTGGAGGAACCCATGAAAAGCCTAGTTTCTCTCTACCTTCTCTCTCTGACTCAGTTTCTCTCTCTCTCTCTCTCTCTATACACACACACACACACACACACACACACACACACACACACACAAATATATCTTTCCTTTTTGAAGGCGTCACATTATCCTCACTATGTAGCCCTGGCTAGTCTGATACTATGCAGACCATGCTAACCTTGAATTTATAGAGATATCTATCCTTTTTGCCTCCTGGGTGCTGTGATTAAAGGCATGTACTACTATGCCCACTGTGTTTCAAAGGAGCTACCATTTTGGATGAGTGCCCCATACCCTGAGAAATAATCTTATGAGAGCATTGGGTTACAGCTTAACCCTGTGAGTATAAGAAAGAATATTAGGACAATTTGAGGAAGACAATTTGGGAGTAGGAAGAGTGACAGAGATTGTGTTGGTGCCAGGAGGCTGGGCAGAGTGGCACGCCATTAATCCCAGCACTCTGGAGGGAGAGGTAGAAGGATCTCTGTGAGTTAAAGCCAGCCTGGTCTACAGAGTGAGTTCCAGGATCACCGGAATGACACAGAGAGACACTGTCTCAAAAAACAGACAAATAAAAAAATGGGTGTCAGGAACAAGCCAGCTGTGTTCTGGGCCAGGACTAGGGTCAGAGAATGTGGGTCCTGCATTAGAGAATGTTATGTATTAGGGATGTGTGGGAATGCTTATTTATGATTCAGTGGCCAGATATGTGTCTGAGAAGCCTTAGCTGTCACCAGTCAGTGGTTTTAAGCATCTCAATAATTCTAATGATGATCATAATTGCTGTTCACATCTATTGACAGTTTATCAATGCTTGCTAGACATTTCCATGTCATCTCAGAAGCAACTTCCAGAATAACCCTCTAAATTAAAGAGGCGCTGTAGTCACTTCTGTTTCATAGATGCAAGTACCTCTGCCATGTATAGCCAGGAGGACTAGATTCAGAAATGTTTGTTTGCTTATTGAGACAAAGTCTCACTGTGTAGCCCTGGCTAGCCTGGAACTAACTCACAGAGATCCTCCTGCTCTGCTCCTAAGCAGGGCCCTCTACTACAGGCACTGTTACTCTTTGTTCTGTCCATGAGCTGCCTGAGCTAAAGGCTCCAAGGTAGGGTGAGAGGTTAAATTTGAGAAATAAAGTGGGTTTCCTTTGGTTTTGGTTGGAGAAGTGGGAGGGGTAAAGTCAGTCTACTAGGGGCCAGAGAGATGGCTAAGTCATTATTGAGCACTTACTGTTCTATTAAAGGACCAGATCTCAGCACCCTTGCAAACACCTGTAACTTCAGCTCCAAGGGGTCTGAAGTCTGCTTCTGGTCTCTGTGCAAGGGAACAAATGCACACATGCACACACACAAGCAAGCTCACTCTCGCGCTCACACAACACACATAAATAAAATAAATTTTAAAAGTCTGTCTACGTCTGCCCTGTTCTTTCCTGCCTGTGTCCCCAGTGTACTTTCTAGAAGCCCCAGGATTTCCCTGGTGCACAGGAACCGTTCATCTCACAGTTGAAGGACTAAGGCTCAAGCAGGAACAGGGGCTCACTCAGCTTCATAAGGGCATCAGAGTCACTGTTAGGACCAGGGAGTTCAGAATTGTCACTGTTGTTCTTAACCAGGGAAGGGTTTTCTCCTTTAAACTGTCCTCTAGTCTTTGGCAGGCTATGAGGCCGTATCCTCTCAGGGTGGCCTAGGGCAATTCTGGGAAGAGAGATGGGGGTGCCCTTGGAGACAGCTGCCAAGAAGGGGTGGAGCAGTTTCCATGAGGAAGATCACCAAGAAGCCCAAACCCCAGACGGAAACCAAATGTATTTTCTAGGTCCTGAGAGGATATTTGGAACAATGGTGGTAGGATGGGAGAAGCTAGACTGGAAAAAGGTTTCTTGAGATCCTTAAAAAAAAAGTTGAGTCTGTAAGTTTGACTTTTGTTTCTCTGAAGGATGTTTATGTAATTTCCCGAAGGCAAGATCCAGAGCTCTGTGAAGTTGTCAGGCCTGTTGTTTATAGATTCAGGGCTTTGGAGCTGGGCAAGACTTCCATTAGGGAGCCTCCCCATCTCACTAACAGATTGAGAGGTGGGAGGGGCTGCCAGAAGTCTCCCAGTGAGAGGCAGCCCAGAACTTGGGCTAGAATGGGGTCTTCATGACCTTGCCTTCAGGTCTTGATTTGTTGGAGATGGCAAGTGATATGGTGTGTGTGTGGGTGCTGGGGGCTTTGGAAACTCATTGCTACTGGAGTTGGGGAAGGCCAAGTTGGTCTGTAGCAAGGTGGTGGACAGAAGGCTGGATGGAGTACCAGCTGAGACCACCATGTCCAGATATTGGGCCTAGCTGCACCGCCTACTCAGCAGCTAGGAACTCTGAGTCACACTCAGTGGAATACAGAGTCACAGGCCACTGTGTATCCTGATTCATTCTGTTCTCCCAGTTCTGCAGGAATGACTAGGCCTTGGCCCCAGATTGTGCCCTTAAGTGTGGGTGATGGGCTCAGTGCCTACAGATAGGAGAGACCTCAGAGGGCTGTAAGCATCCCTGCCTCTGCTCCTGGTCTCCTGTCTGTAGCATACTCTGTGGTCATGGCCCACCTGTTCTCTCCAGGACAGGGCTTTGTAAGCCCCTGAAATCAGATGTGGCATTTTGAAGGCATTTCTGTATAATGCTTTTCTCTTTTTTTTTAAATGAAAAAATTTTAGCCTATTTTAGTGTATGGATGTTTTGCTTGCATGTATGTCTGTGTACCATATACATGCCTGGTATTTGTAGAATGCAGAAGAGGGTGTCAGATCCCCTAGAACTGAAATTAGGGATAGTTGTGAGCCACCATGTGGGTGCTAGGAACCGAATCTGGGTCCTCTTCTTTTTTTTTTTTAATAAATTATTTTTATTTCATGTACATTTATGTTTTGCCTGCTTGCATGTCTGTGTGAAGGTGTTGGGTCCCCTGAAGCTGGAGTTACAGACAGTTGTGAGCTGCCATGTGGGTGCTGGGAATTGAACCCCGGTCCTCTGGAAGAGCAGCCATTGCTCTTAATCACTAGCTTAATCACCAACTCTCTAGCTCCTGAATCTGGGTCCTCTTAAGCAAGTGCTTTTAACTTTTAAGCATCTCTCTAGCCCTATACTGTTTCTTAAAAAAAAAAAAAAGATTTATTTACTTTATGTATATGGATGTTTTGTCTGCATGTACATCTGTCTATCTGTACCTCAGAAGAGGTCATCAGATCCCATGATACTATAGTTATAGGTGGTTTTGAGCCATCATATGAGTGCTGGAAATTGAACTCAAGACCAGGAGTAGCCAGTGCTCTTAAGCGCTGAGCCATTTCTCCAGCCCTCTACTGTGTTTTAGAAAGAGTCCTGTCAGTTTTGGCAGATTGACAGAGCGATAGGTATTCTATGATGTGCAAGGGCCATATGCATTATAGGCTAGAGAGAAGGGGCTGTGTCACACTGATGTTTCAAGTGTGGTCCTAGAGGTGTGAAGCCAGCTCCTCCAGTTAGGATCTGTGTGACCTTGGCAACTTTATGTTTCAGGTTCCTCATGTGTAAAGTGGCAATAACTAGGGATGCTTATCTGCTCAATCAGAATGTGCATGGGGAGGACTCCCCCATGCCTGGTACAGAACTGGTACCTGGTACAGTCCTGGAACAGAACTGTCACTTGAAAGAGTTTGGTACATGACTGTCCTTGCTGCAGGTCTGTGGTTTGGCCTTCTAAATGCCTGCCCCAGGTCTTGGTTTTCTCCCTATCATCCCTGGGCTCACCTGGTGCCTGGGCCACAAGGCAAGGTTGTAGAGTTGTGGGTAGGCAGTGAGGGTAGCCTTCTCTGCATTCTGGGACTCCCAGCCCAGGTGCTCCCACACTTTGTCCTGAGGCAGGCTTATGTAACAACCTGGCCTGGCCAGGCAGGACATGATTCTCAACCTCATTTTGTCCCTCCATTGTCTCTTCAGTTCCCTTCCCCCACGGAGCTGTTGTTAGCCGACTTCCTCAAGCTGCAGGTCTGAAATCGGACCCCTGCTATTCTTCCACCAATTGATTTAGCCTGATTGATTTTTGGCTGCAGGTTCATGAGGCAGGCAGCCCCTCCTTTCACTGTCCAGGGCCTGTTCTTGCTTCGGAGACTGGTAGGTACCTTGGATTTTTGAGGAAACACTGGCTACTAAGTGGCATGGGCAGGCTCCTGGTGTGACCTGCCAGCCAGTGAGGCCAAGAGGCTTATGTTTCCTGTGGTTCAGCTTTGTATTCATCCCTTTCTAAACACCCTCTGGCCTTACTTTTCAGGCCAACACCTCTTCCAGGAAGCCTTTCTGGTACAGAGAATCGGTCTTTCTGACTGGCCTCCACAGGGCTAGTCACAACTCCTGTGCTGAACTCTGCAGTGAACTCGACATTGGCTTTTCTGTCCTTTTTAAGAGAACAGAGTTACAAGCTGGCAAGCCACACATGCCCTATGGGCAGATTCTGTTTGGTCCATGCCAAATATTGAGCTAGTAGTTAGATTTATATTAAAAAAAATCATACTTCTTGCTTTACTGCAAAAACTGGGACATCAAGCTGGGCATGGTGGTGTATGCTGTGAATCCCAGAATTTGGGACCCCGCCTCCCAGCTTCCCCTGCTCCCCATTAGAAGATTGCAAACCTCAAGCCTGCATTCTCTAGTGGCTCGTGCTGGGGATGAGGCCTGTGCTCTTTACTGACCCTGCCTGTCATTCCATGTGCTTCATAATCTTGGACCCCAGGGACATCTGAGTTTGCCACCCTGTCCTTAGGGCAGGGGCTGCTTTCTCTCCTGCTTGGCAGTGTGCTGCCTGCCAGTCTCTTTGTGGCTCTTTGTGGGCAGTGAGGGTGTGGACTGTTCATATCTGTGTCCTGGAAACGTGCTTAGGCTCAGGACTGTGCATACAGCAGGAGCATAATAAATATATCCCATGGGACTAAAGGTATGGTAGAGGCTATCACTTTGCCAGCTGTGAGTCAGCCTGCCCTGGGCTCTGGGGTTCTCTTTCCAGACAGGCTATAGCTGATGCTTGTTTGTTTACCATAGCCCAGGCTTTCTGTAGCCCAGGCTTCCTGGAACTCACAGTGATCTTGACAGGCTTTCTCTCTGATACAGGGAGCAGCCTCTGAGAGTGCTACTTCACATTGCCACAGCACACAGTGGGAGCTTTTTCCTCTCAGTGGTTCAGCACATTCTCACAGAAGCCTTCGGGCTCAGCAGTTCTCAGCAGTAAGGTGTATGGGTCTATCTCTGTCATCCTGGGACAAAGGGGAGGGTGAAAACCAGTGTGCACAGTTCTGGTATCTATTGCACTAGGTTCTCTTGGCCGCTCCGTACTCTTCCTGATTATGCTGTTTTATTTAGCCTTCAGCTCCTTCTTGTCCAGCTATCTGTCCATTCAAGGGTTATTGGGCTCATTTTCTGACTTTGTTTCTTTTGAGAAAAGTTCTTATTGTTTAGCCTTGGATGGCCTACGGACTTGCTATGTAGATCAGGCTGGCCTCACACTCACAGAGATCCACTTGCCTCTGCTCCTGAGAACTGGGCGTAAAGGTGTGGGCCTCCATGCCAAAAAAGATGGTACCTTCTGAAAGTGGTCTTTGCTGATAGGTCACATTTATCCTGTAGACAAGAAAACTCTGGGAAACTAACAAAAATTGCCTATAGATTTCTGCCCCCTGACGCTGTCCTAGGCTTTCCCTCCCCAAAATATCCAGACACAGAGAGCTTCAGGCCACACTTTAAGCACTGTGTCTTAGGGCATAGGGTCCAGGGCTGGTACAGGACCCTAGAGCAATGTTAACAGGAATACCTCCCTTATCCCACCCTTGGCTTCTCATTCACCTTCTGGGCCAGCACACAGGGTTCCTCCCTGTCACTGTGGCTCTGCATGCTGTGAAGCAAGTCTTCAAGGATAGCACATTAGGCAGGTTTGTGGGGTGGGGTAGAGTCCCGTGCCTGCCTTGGTCAGACCCAGAGGGTTTCACTTCACACAGCTGACAGCTCATAAGAAGGGTGCCCTGAGAGAGGTGTGCTCTAATCCAGAAGGGGAAGAAGCTGGAAGTCTGGCTCTTAGCAGGTAGGTGCTAGGCCTCTGCTCTCAGCCTTACAAGAAATGACTGGTGTGTGGAAGGCCTGTGGCACACAGGCTGAGACATTAAGTACAAGACTGAACAAGCCATTTATAGCTGAGTGAACTGAGGTTCTAAAGGAAGGAGGCTCTCCAAGTGTTAGCCACACGTATATGAAAAGTTGGGCTGCAACCTCAGATCTTCTCACTCCAAGCTAGGCTTTGCTTCTCTGTCCTTATCTCCCTCTGTACAGTTAGTGGCAGATCATTGATGCAGTGGGGACAATCAACTGTCTGAGGAGACAGATAGTTGGGGCCTGGAAGACTGAGCAGGGCCACAGTATCCTGGAGGCATGAAATAGGCTAGGTATGTGAGTGACCCCTTAAATATCCTGCATCCTGTTTCTTGATTTTTCTCTTGCACCGTCTTCGATGGACCAGCTGTCTATCTTCTGTCCACTTCTGCCTGGCACTGGCTTTGTGCTCTTTCTTCTGAGAACAAAGCTAGTTCCCAACAGTCTTCCTGCTGACAGAGAAGGGCAGGAGAGGCCCTAGCTTTCTCCTCCATCTGCTAAGAGCATTTGTGGGCTGTTGGGAAGGCCAGTGGCAGCCCTGTCAAGGCTCCTTCTGGCAGCCCAAGTGTCAGGACCTAGTCTCTCCCCAGGGGCCAAAAGGCTGTAGACAGAAATGGAATGTCATATCCAGTGGTCACCATTAGGAATTTGGCCAGAACTGGTCACATGAGACCATAGAGGTTTTGTTAAGGCCGAGGTGTGGTACCACTCTCAGGGCTCCAAGACTAGAAGGGAGATAGTGTCACATTCAATGTCACATTCAACACATTTTTACAAAGCATCTGCTTCATTTGGGCCCTTTTCTAGGAACTGACACAGCAGTGCACAAAATAGACTAGGACTCTGTTTTCATGTATCACGTCATAAAATAGGGCCGAACCAGTTAATCAGTACAAACACATTGTAAGTGCCAAGTGGTAAGTCCCCCTAGGAGGAGTAAAGCTGGCCTGGGGATAGCAGGTGTGCCTGAAGGGCCTGGCTATGCCACAGCAGGTGGGTGTCACTGGAGGCAGGATGCTGGTACAAGTTTGGGGAGGAACATGCGGGGTGGAGGGAGCATCAAGCCAGCCTGGGGTTTGGCATGGGCACATAGGAGGAGCAGCAAGGCACCTGGGCAGGCAGAGGGTGGGAGGGTGGGAGGAGAAGGGCTTCTTGTTCTTTAGGCGGGAGGACTTTGCTGTTTAGGAAGGGGAAGCTGCTGCAGGTCTTGGGGCATAGGACTGCCCTGTTTAACCCTTCATGCAGAGGATCCCATGGCTGCCTCCCGGAGAGGAACCAGGAAGGTCAAGGAGTATGCAGGAGGATGTCAGGAGGTGCCCATAGCCCCCAGATGAAGAACGAGATGGCTCAGTGGCAGGGAGGTAGGGGGCACCAGGAGTGGCTTCTGGATTTATCTTGCAGATGAGCTGACAGATTTGCTGAGGGATTAGATGTGGGTGTGAGAGGAGAGCGTTGCTGGTTTGAGGAACCAGCAGGACATTGTTGACACTAACTGGATCTGGAAGGCTGAGGACAAGCAGGCTTGGAGAGAGAAATGGTGATTTCTGGTCAGTTGTGTTGGGGTGTGGCATACATTGATGGAAAGTACCTGGGGGCCCTGAGTGCTGTCCTGTTGTGAGTTGTGCCTTGTCTTTACCTGCTCCAATAGTCTGCCCTGAGACAAATGCTTTAGCTCTTTCAGTTCTGTCTGCAAACCTGCCTTCTTCCCCTTCTTCCTGACAGAGAGGACGATAGGTCCTGGTGGAGGTCCCATACCCTTTGTGTGGTATGTCTCATGGGCTTTTGGTGGGCCTAGGGGAGCTTGAAGGAAGCTCAGGCTCTGGCTGTGCTAGCCAGCTCTCTGCTTTGGTTTGCCTTTCTCTGCAAAGGCAAACTGCAGTGCTGCCCTGGCCTGGAGTTCTGAGGGTGATAGCAGGGAGCATCTGAGGAGATAGCGTAGTACAGTGATTAAGAATTTGGGCTTGGGGCTGGAGAGATGGCTCAGCGGTTAAGAGCACCGACTGTTCTTCCAGAGGTCCTGAGTTCAATTCCCAGCAACCACATGGTGGCTCACAATCATCTGTTGTAAGATCTGGTGCCCTCTTCTGGTGTACAGATATACATGGAAGCAGAATGTTGTATACATAATAAATAAATAAAATCTTTAAAAAAATGAATTTGGGCATAGCTGGGCTGTGGAGGTGCATGCCTTGATCCCAGCACTTGGGAGGCAGAGACAGGTGGATCTCAGTGAGTTCGAGGTTAGCCTGGTCTACAAAGCGAGTTCCAGGACAGCCAGGACTTTACACAGAGAAATCCTGTCTCAAAAAACTACCCCCCCCCCCAAAAAAGAATTTGCCCTTAGAGTTAGGCAAGTGGACAGTGAGTCCTTCCTTTGCTACTTGGCTGTGAGACTCTGCGCAGATGAAAGAACATCTCTGATCTTCTATTTTCTCATCTATGTAAATCAGGGGATCCTAACACCTAACACCTGCTTCACAGAATTACTTTGAAAGTTAATGAGAGATATGCAGAAAACACTAAGCACAGATCTGATACTACATCAATTAGAAGAAGCTGTTAGGAGCAATGACCTGTGTGGTCCCTCAGGGTAGAGGTTTTGCTTAGTAGGTTATAGGAGTCATGCAGTTTTTTAAGAAAGAGCACATTTATGGGGTTGGAGAGATGGCTCAGTAGTTAAGAGCACTAGCTGCTCTTCCAGAGGACCCTGGTTCAATTCCCAGCACCCACATGGCAGCTCCCAGCTGTCTGTAACTCCAGTTCCAGAGTTTTTGACATTTTTCACACTGAAGCAAGTAAAAAATAAATAAATAATTTAAAAAAAAACAAAAAAAGAAAGAACACATTTACTTGTGGTTGGTGGGGGCAGCTGTGGTTGTTGAGATCTGAGATAGTGGAGTATGGGTTGTTCCAGGGACTTCCCTTTGAGGTATGGCAGGCAAGATGCTTAAGCAAAGTCTCAGAAGGCCTCCTTTCCTAGTTACCTCCTTTTGTTCGCACGAGTCTTGCTCAGAATCTTAGCAAGTCCCTGTTGACTACCGTCTCAGAATTGGAACAGGGCTGGCCCAGGCTAAAGGTCCTTGGCTCTGTTCTTTCCCCTTGTACCTCTGTACCTTCCCTAGCTGAGGGTCTTTGTTGTGTTGGCATGGCAGCACAGGTCTCAGGGAGAAGGGTGGTAATTTCGTGTTCCTAGGGACTCCTTATCTCTGCCATTCAGTGGTCAGCCTTAAGGAAGTACGAGTGAGAGGCTTGAAGGGTAGGTGACATTGAAGGGATTTAAGGGGCATTCCAGACATTGAGTTAGGTGTGGCGGTGCATATCTGCAGTGCTAAGTACTCTAGAGGTTGAGGTAGGAGGATCACTTGATCCTAGGAGTCCAAGTGTGGGCACCAAAACATTTGTGGGCCACCTGGGCTACACAGTAAGACCTTGACTAAAACAAAGCAACCAGTTAGGGCTCTAATAGGGCTGGCTGTGGGGCAGGCTGGGCTGGAGTGGCATTCCTCTGTGCACTTGGATGTGGCCTTGGCTCCTGGTCTGGGTCCAGGCAGGGTGGTGCCCGCTTCAGTGGAGCCAAGGAGAGGTTGACAATGAATGGAATGTGCCCCCCTAAGGACCCACACACTTCACTGGCCCAGGCATGCTAGTTGAACCCTTTGCTTTGTAAGCCTTTTTCAGCAGTTGAGTTGTGCCAGGACAGCCAAGGACATTTCAAAGTCCCTGGGGCAACACTGGGCAGTGCTTGTTTTATCAGGGTCCAAGGTCTTCAGGTCTGTGGGAAAGGGTCTGGAGATTCTCCAGCAGCCTTTCTTAACATCTGGGTAAACTGAGGTCCAGAGGAAACAAGACACTTGACCAAGATCTCACATGGCCTCCCCCTCATGTCTGTCACTTCCTTCTGTTCCTGTGTCCCTTGCTCAGACGCCTGGCCTCGTGCCCAGACAGACGTTTATATCCACCTCCCTCTTGTGGCTCCCCACGAGCTTTGTTTGTCCTCCTGTTATCATAATTTTGCCATGCCCTGCCAGGCACTCACACTACTTGATATGTCTGACCTCTTGTCCTCTTCTAGCGTGTGCTTGTGATGGAGCCTCCTAGACAGAGTATATAGTACAGAGGTCTAGACCTCAGGCTCTGGAGCCATACAGCCTGGGTTTGAGCCATTCAGCTCTTTTCTCTGTATGTAGCGTCGAGATGGTGGGCATAATGGCCCCCGGAAGCCTCAGCATCCCCTCTACACAGTCAGATCAGCACAAGCATTAGCTTGCAGGGTTGTTGGGGGATGGGCAGCTGAGATGACAGGTGGTATGCTGGCAAGACATAAGCTCTCACATGTGCTCATGGCTGTCACGAAGGCTGGTTGGCTGGTTGGCTTGGCAAATTGAGTGTGTGGTGGACTCAACTCTGTGCAAGGAGGCAGAGGAGTGGTCTTTGAGTTTGCCATCTCCTGTGTGCCTGTAGGGGAAGTTATGTGTCCTTGAGAGTCCAATTTCCTTCTTCCTGAGGATGGGGAAAGAAATCCTTATTATATTTTCCCAAGCTGTCATGTGATACTAAAGCAATGGTGTGAGGCAGTGTTGCCTGTGTGTTTGTGGCTCAAAAATGGCAGGTGTTGGCTGGGGCAATGAGGACATTAACCATAGCAGTGGACAGCTGGCTGGGTGGCAGGCTGGCCAATCTGTGGATTTCCCAATGCCCACATGGATTCCCCTCTCCACCTGCCTGTTCCTAGCCACCTTGCTCAATAGTTTCAGCATTATGTCTCGGGAAATGGAAGTGCAAAGATCCCATGGCATTTCGAAGGGCTTGGTGGGGTTGGGGTCACCTATGGCCAGGAATTAAGAGCCACGACAGGCCCCGGTTTGAATGTCAGCTAAGTATTTCCCCACTGGGAGTTTGAGCAGTCAGCTGAAGCTCTGTGAACCAAAGTCCCCTTGTTTGTGAAGTCAGGCCCGGAAGATGCAGAGGCTCATCAGTTGGTGGAGGGGAGGAGGCAGTGTAATTCTGGGCTGTGGTGAGCTGGGCCATTGTGCCTTCAGGTGGATGAGGTGGATGTCAGTTGTGCCTGATCTTGAATCTCAGTCAAGGGTCAAGAGAGTCCATGAGACCATCTAGTACAATTTCTTTCACAGATGAAAGAGAAAACCTAGAAAGAGGAGGTGCTTGCATGAGGTCCCAGGTCGGTTATTCCAAAGCCAGGGCCTCCAGTGAGGTATAGAGGAGCCGCCCTCACCCACGCCTATGCCCTCTTTCAACTGTCCCCACACCTTGCTTGTTTCACTGAGCAGAGTCCTGGGAGTAGTGTGTGGTGTATTTATCAGGAGCCTTTTGGGCTATCTGGTGACCCCATCTAGAGTGCCCTCAATCCCCTTCCAAAGGATTCTCTCTGAGGTAGGTCTGGTGTACCCTTTGTTCTGCTTTCTGCTCTCTGGAGAAGCCAAGTCCTCCTTCACCAGCCTCTCCCCACCCTCTCTGTTGCTAGCTGTGCCTCCTAGTGACTGCATTGAGCCCCCTCATGCCCCAGGTGTATTGGCAGCAGGATCTTGTCATGGTGACAAGCTCCAGCAAGTCCGAAGGGACAGACTGCTTTCATGTGGGCCTTCAGGAAACATCCTTTGTCTCAGCAGGCTTGTGTTGTGCCCACCAGGCCTTTAGGAAATTAGGGGCTTCTGTGGCTCCATGCCTCCCAGCTTGTCTCTTCTGGAGTCATTCTAGCCACTGGCTTTCGTTTGTACTGACTTTAGTGCCTCCAGGCTTTTAGCATCCCCAAGGCTTTGACATCTTTGGGTCTGGCTGGTTTTAGGGTACTCCTCTGGCGATTCTCTCATTGCTGCCGGGGTATGCATTTTTTTTTTTTTTTTTTGTAACCTAGTCTAATACCCAGCTTTTTGTTGATGGATGCTCTTCCCTCGGCCTCCCTAGTGCTGAAACCTCAGGTGACTTCTTCCTTGTAGCGGTCGCCAGGATTTACCTGTAGCTGGCAGGACCCCTGTTGTCCTTGTGCTCTGTGACCTGAGAGGCTGAGAAGTTAGCCCACAAGTATGAACACACCATCTTTTTGGTTCCACTGCTGCTCTTGGATCTGAGCTTCTGCTATTAGAGAAGTGCTTTGTACTTTCTTGATGTCCTTTCAGAAGCTAAATCCAAGTCCCTTTTCTGGTGGACACTTCTGAGTGTTAGCTGCCATAAAGTTATCCCCAGCTGACCTGACCTTTCCCAGTTTACTGTGTGACCAGAGTCAAGTTGCTGCTTCTCTCTGGGCCATGGCTGTGTACAAGCTTTGCAGCTTTAGCTTGTGGACACTCACAGGGACTCTTGATACCCTCCATGCTCCTGCTAGTCACTTTTCTTCCTCCTCTGTGGGGCGGGACAACGGGAAGCCTGTGTCAGCTCAACTAGGGCGGGGTCAGGCAAAAGCCAACGTCATGGATCCTTTGACTTCCAGATGGTACCAAGAGGGAATAGCAATCTTCTCTCCTCTTTTCAGGACAGGTAGGAAAACTGTGGCTGGCTGGGGAGATCACATGGGAAATGAAGTACAGCTGGAAGCCAGTTGACACTTGGTGTTTGTTAGGCTTCTTTCCACTGTCACCTTTCTTCAGAGGGATCAGAGAAGCCAGACTCTCCCAGGGTTGGGTACATGCTTTTCTTCTTGTGTGGAGGATACCCCCAGGTAGCTTCTGCTTGCTGTAGGTGCCCCTGGGCCTTGCTGGTCCTGGGAGGTTCACGAGTCCAGGCTGGCTGCCCTGCAAGGGAGGTGGTGAGAGAACAGGAGGCTTGCTGGAACAGGGTTATTGGCTCTTGGTGCCCTAGGGTCATTTCTCTCCATCTTTCCTTATCCCCTTTCAAGAGGGGAGCCAGGCAGATAGTAATGCCATTTGTCCTGACTCTGGGACTAGGCGCAGCTGTGTGAAGTGAGTGCAGAGCCCTTGAGAACTCCCAGCAGCCAGTGCCTGAACTCCTGACATCTGGTGGATCCTGTCATTCCTGTCCTGGTTCCCATCAGTGCTTTTGACTGTTGTCCTCAGTCCCCTGCCCTGTCCAGTCTGAATGTGTGTTAGTGTGCAATGTGTTTCTGTGTGTGTGTGTGTGTGTGTGTGTGTGTGTGTGTGTGTGTGTGTGTGTGTATGTGTGTGTGTGTAGACCTCACACACCTGAGGCCTGGGTGTACAGCAGACTCCTAAGCCTGGCATGGCATTCTGTCTATTAACAGTCAGGAGGAGAAGCTGGTTCCAAGAGTGTCCTGGCAACATGGGCTGCCATAGGGAGGTGACAGGGCTGGTCTGGTAGATTGTTGAGGTGGAGGAGAAAGAGGAACCAGAGGAGATGTACAGGGAAAGAGTGTAGTTCCACAACTTCCTGGAATAACTAGGGGAGTCAACAGTAACACCTGAGGCAGGCAAACTGAGGAGCTGAAGGGTTCCTTCAGGGCAGCGGGGACCCTGGAATGGTGGTCTCTAAGGGCACTCACTTTATACATATGTGACTTTAGTTCTCTCTAACCACAAGAGCTGAGTGTCGTAGTCATTGCACCATTGCTGAAAAGAGATACCATGGTCAAGGCAACTCTTACAAAGGAAAACCTTGGGGTTGGAGAGATGGCTGAGTGGTTAAGAGCATTGGCTTCTCTCCAGAGGACCCAGGTTCAATTCCTAGTACCCACATGGCAGCTCACAACTGCATGTAACTCCAGTCAGTTCCAGGGGATCTGACACCCTTACACAGACATACATGCTGGAAAAACACCAATGCATGTGGAATAAAAATAAATAAAAGATATTTTTAAAGAAGGAAAAACTAGTTGCCTTACAGTTTCAGAGCTTAGTCTACTTTACTAAGAGAAATTGGTCCTGGTGTGGGCTTTTGAAACCTCAAAGCTTGCTTCTAAGAGGAAGCTCCAACAAGGCCATACCTAATCCAGCAAGGACACACCTCCTAATCTTTCTAATCCTCTCAGACAGTTCCACACACTAAGCATTCATGTGAGCCTATAGGGGACATTCTTATCCAGTTTGACACACTGGGCCCTGCCAAAGACAAGGCCCCTGGAAATCCAAGTTCTTAACTTGGCTTTTGGTGGACACTGGTCACCACCACCCTGAATTTGTGGGTCTGGAGTGAGTCTGCTAGCAACTGTCATTAGCTTCTCAAAAAGTCCTAAACTGCTTCTGCTCTGGTGCATACCCCATGTCATAGTGTGCAGCCAGGGAGACAGGCTCAGCAGTGGGGTTGCCCAGATATCTTCCTGCTTTGCTGTTCTTAGCACTGACCTTCTAGTTGGTGGAGGGGACCCTTCTCTCTTACACTCCAAGTTTAACACCTGGGAGGGCTTGGTGCCCATGTCTCAGAACATAGGGGAGTGTTTAGCAGCCTGGACATCCTTCTTTCCCAAAAGGAAGGCAGACCAGAGAAGTTCAAGGCATAGATTGATTTCCACTGGGGACAAATGACAAGATGGCTTACTTTGACCTGAACTACTCTTTCCCCTGCTGTTCTTTAACAGGAGGCCTCTGACTAGAGTGCATTCTTCCCTTCCCTTCCCTTCCCT
>NC_048595.1:178364655-178373689 GCF_003668045.3 Cricetulus griseus
TTTCTTTCTCTTTTTTTCTCAAGACAGGTTTCGCTGTGTAGTCCTGCCTGTCCTAGAACTTGCTTTGTAGACCAGGCTGGCTTCGAACTCAGAGATCCACCTGCTTCTGGGCTTAAGGGCAAATACCTACCAGATGAATTCCGTTTCTTAGTAGGGTTCCTACTGGGATGGGGAAAGACAAGGCTCCTCTGGCTGTGGACCTGACTGAGGTATGGTATGGAATGCTGAGCAGGAAATTCTAAGGGGCTTATGAATGGACTCCAGAGTGGGCTGGGGAGAGTCTTTCTAGCTCCATGTCCACTCAGCTGAGTGATTTTTTTTTTTTTTTTTTTTTTAAGACAGTCACTTGCCTTCTCTGAGTCTGCACTTCCATGAAGTGCACACCTGGTGACCCTGCCCAGTGTGGTGAGCACAGCAGGGGATATTCAGCACAGTCCCATGAGCTCCCAGGGAGCTCTCTCTGGGTTAGTGGACATCAGCAGGGGCGGTTGTTATTCTTGTAAGAAAATGTCCTTTTCCTTTAAGTGTCTGTGATCAGAACCTAAGGAAAATAACTGCCATGGATTTGATGGTTTTAGGAATGCTGGGGAGAGCAGAGAGCCCAGCATTGTTTTGGGGAAGGTGTCCCTGGACCTGCATAGCTGGCCCTGCCTTGGCTTGTTATCCACAGTGCCCATCCCCCACCTGCTGTTTGTTTGCTTGGTAAACCTTTTTTCAGAGCTGGTACAGAGATAAATTTTCAACTCAGGCCCTGCTGGAAATAAGGCATTAGCCACCCACAGTCTTGGGCCTGCCTTTGCCTGCCAGGAGGGGACCCAGAACAAGTTCTGAAGCTAAGAAGCAGGGTGAGCAGTGTTGTTTGGTGTGCTTGCTGATGGAGGGAGGGTTTGTGGGGCTCCTTCTAGAGGGCGTCCCTGCATGTAAAACACAGCAGGTAATGCAGCAGAAAGAGTGGAGATGCACACTGTGTTGGGCATTAGGCAAGCACCAGCTGTCCCAGGTGAATTAAGCTACTGAGGAGAGCCTAGGCTTGGTGCTGAGATTCCCAGCCAGCTCCACAGGCTGAGAACCTCTGGGCTTCAGCTCATCCCCTGGAAGTCTGGGGAATAGAGGTCACTAGCGTTGGTGGAGTGGGCATAGTCTCACCATATGGTGTCCAGGAAAGGGAAGTGGCTGTAACTGATGTAGCTGGCTTGAGACTCCTGCCACAGACTGAAGACGACCGCAAGAATTCTTTGCTGAGAGTGCCCACTGGAGACAAGAATTCTCTGTGCCTTGGGAGGTCTTGGAGAAGTAGAGAACCGTTCATTCCAGTGCTTGCAAGACCCGCAGCAGGCAGGTCCTGGCTTTGTAGGAGGGTGGGCAGGGCTCTAATGGATAAGAAAAGGGGTCAAGGTAGGTGGGAGCAGGGCATTTCTGGCTGGTACAATTCAAAGAATTCCTTCCATTTCCTCTCTCTGGTCCTTAGTGCTCTGTGTACTCACTGCAGGTGGACTATGCCCTTGTGGCCCTGTGAGCCCAATCCAACCACTGACAGTCTCTGGCTAGTGGTGACTGTGATCATGGTGGGGTGACTGATAGGCAGCAGCTTGGCCACAGGCCAGTCAGCACTGTGGGATCATGGGGGATGGGAGTGCCACAAATTCTACCAGGAAAGGATTGCTCCTAGTCTTGGCCTCTTGGGGAGAACTCAGAATGGAATAACTCTCCCCGCAGCTGGGAAGCAAATGTGAGGATTTTCTCTACCGCTTTGACTCTGGAGGGTGGGGCAGGCCAAGCTGGGTGGCTGTCGGGTGTGGCTCAGCTGTAGGGTGTGTCTGGGTGATGGGTGGGTAGGTGGGTGGTAGTGTGACTGGGTTGAGGGTGTAATGGCTGGGAGGAGCTGGGCCAACTGTGGGGCATGGCTCTAGATGCATGTGGGACTAGTGTCTGGACCTACAGCGGCCACCACCCTGTCCTCCCAAGTTCTTGGCTAAGTTGTACCATGTAGACCCTTTGGAACTGCTTGCAGGGTTCCTCCTCAGCTCTCAGTGTCTGTGTGGTCTGGATGCCCATAGTGATGCCTTTTAGCATGCCTCTGTGTGTGTGTGTGTGTGTGTGTGTGTGTGTGTGTGTGTGTGTGTGTGAGAGAGAGAGAGAGAGAGAGAGAGAGAGTGCCTACATGTCCAGTACACAGGAGCTCCGATATGTGTATTGGAAGGTGGGTGCCCCATTGTTATCAGGAATGGCTCAGATTGGAAATAAAATATGTGCCGGTCTGTGTGGACCTTCCCTCGATCACCCTGAAGTGGCATTACACCAGCGACCTAAAACCATGATTTCTGAAGCTCTCAGAAACCTTCCCTGAAGCTCTGGGTCACCGTTGGGACCCCTTGGTGTGTGACAGACAGTCTGAGGGAACTGACAGGTCATCTGCATACTCCCAGATCCCAGTGATGTCACACTCTGCTCTTTCCTGAAGCCCCTTCCTTGCCTTCCCTTTCTGGCTTCAAGACCACAGATCCTGCTTTGTTTGAGACAAGGTAACAGTGTGTTGTCCTTGCTAGCTTGAAATTTATTACATATTAGTCTGGCCTGAAATATACAGAGATCTACCTGCCTCAGCCTCCTGAATTCTAGGATTAAAGGTGTGTGCCACTATGCCTGGCTTCATTTTTTTTTAAAGCTAAATTGGAGTTCTTTTTAAAATTTAATCAATTAATTTTTGATATTTTTATTATAATTTTTAAATTTATATGAATGGGTGTTCTGCCTTCATGAATGTCTGCGCACTGACTGCATGCCTGGTGTTTGTGGAGTTCAGAGAGGGCATCAGAGGCTCTGGAACTAAAATTAGGGCCAGGTGGGTGTTGGGAACTGAACCTGGGTCCTCTATAAGAGCAGCCAGTTAATTGTTGAGTCATTTCTCCAGTCCATAAGATGCTTTTTAAAATGTATTGTCTAGGTTTACAGGTTAAGATTAAAAAAGTAGGGGGGTGGAAGGTGAGGACGGGGGGGGGGCACTAGGGAACTGGGATTGTCATGTAAAACAATCTTGTTTCTAATTCAAATAAAAAAATTAACAAAAAAAGATTTAAAAAGTAGGTAAAAAGATCAAAAGAATCCTTTGCAAAGTTCACAGGAAAGTTAAGGCATATGTTTTGATGACTTGAATCTGGTTCATAATCTTGCTGTGATAGGTTCCCCCCCTTTTTCCTTTACTCTTTATCTTCAAGATGGGGTTTGGGGTTGAAGAGATGGCTCAGTGGGTAAGAGTGCTGAACTTGGAGCCCAGCACCCATGTCAAAAGGTAGGCATGGCCAATAGCCAGGCATAGCTACATGTATTGGAGAATGGGGTGAAAACAGGAGGATTGCTGGGGCTTGCTGGCTATCAGCCTAGCTGAAAAATGGCAAATTTCAGGTTCAATGGGAGACTGTCTCAAGGGAATAAGGTGGAGGGTCATAGAGGAGGACAGCCAATGTCTTCTGTCCTTTCCACATCTTGTGAACATTGACAACTGCACATGCTCAGACTGTGCACAACACACGCATGCATATACACGAAATTAAAAAAAAATAGTCTTGAACTGGGTAATGGTGCTCTATACCTTTAATCCCAACACTTGAGAGGCAAAGGCAGGCACATCTTTTGAGTTCAAGGCCAGATCTACATAGTGAGTTCAAGGACAGCCAGGACTAATATACAGAGAAACCCTGTCTTGAAAAAATAAAAATCTCTCTGTAGCTCAAGCTAGCCTCAAACTCTTAGCAGTCCTCCTGCCTCATCCTCTTGTGTACTAAAACCAAAGCTAGTCCACCTAGCCATCCATGTCATAGAAAAGAATATAGCACAACTACATTTTTTTTTTCCAGCAGAGGAAGGGAAACTGAGGTTCAGAGATATTGAGAGATTTGTATAAAGGTCACAGGCTGGTAAATAATGAAGCTGAGATTCCAGCTTGGCAGACTGCTTTCAGTCTGAGACTGGACTGTAGCTAGTAGCCACTTTGGATGGTGTTTGGGAGGAAGAGGATGAGCACACAGTGCTTTTCATGACCTGCTGGTACACAGTGACACACTTCACCCTCAAATGTATGTATAGTTCACCCAGTCCTTGTCTGTTCTGGGGCCTCTCAGTCTCAGTCCTGGAGCCCATCCTTTCATCTGAGCCAACTTGCTTGCCCCCTCTTCTGCTGCCATGCTCTGAACAGCTTGCTCTATAAGAAATCTTCCATTTCCTATGGGTCCCAGGGAGGGTTGTGGTGAAGCAGCACTTTGAGGTAGGGATGTAGGATAGGGGATGACTTTCAACTCTAGAGCAGTGGCCACAGTTACTGTGGTGTTTCCTGAAAGTGCTGGGTTGCCATGGCGTCTCTATGACGACCAGAGCATCTCATTCATTATCTCCAGCACCTTGGCAGGCAAAGCTAAGGCTGGGACTGGGAGAGTGCAGTGGAGTCAGGCTAAGGACTGGAGGCTTCTTCTGTGGTTGGGGTTCTTCTCCAGCTGCACAGCCGAGGGTCTCCTGTAGCTCTGGAGCACTCTTTTTTTTTTTTTCCCGTTTCATGGGTTCTGGGTTCAAATTTTAACTGTGCAATGGATTAGCTGTGTGATTCTTGTAAAATAGCATGATGTAAGCCTCATTTTCTCAACTATAAGTGAGGATATTGACATATAAGGGTTACCTGAGATAAGGTATAAAAGGTGCTAAGCACAGGGTGAGGCTCATAGGAAATGCTTCACGTGTAGTGTCAGTACCAGTCATGGTGATGACTATAATTGTTATGATTTTATTAGAGGAACCTCTGGGCTGCTTGCAAGAATGTAAGACTAACTCAGTCAGGAAGAAGCAGTTTTGAATCAAGACTTAGCGGTTTCCATGTGACTGTTAAAGAAGCTGCCTGGGAGGTATTTATCATATCTGGAGACATCAGGATCTGAGAAAAAGTGGGAGCTTCCATGATGACTAAGACCTGGTCCCCACCTTTGTGTGACACCCAGGGCTGGGGAAAAGGAAGGAAGCAAAGTTTATTTTCTAGGTGCCTTAGAAGCCAGTCAGGTGGGCAGGGTCTCAGTGGATGGCAGATATGGGGATATGCATCTAATTGTTACTAGAACATGCTCATGCTCTCTCTCTCTCTCTCTCTCTCTCTCTCTCTCTCTCTCTCTCTCTCTCTCTCCCTCCCTCTACCTCTCCCTCTCTCTCCCTCTCTCCTCCCCCTCCCCCCTCCCTCTCGGTGTTGTGGCATGTAGGCATGTGTGTGGGTACATATTGGTGAGTACACATGTTGGGTTTGGAGGCCAGAGGTGATGCCTGGTGTTTTTCCTAATTAACTTCCTACCTTCCATACTGAAACAGAGTCTCTCACCTCAACCTAGAACTCTAAATTGGCTAGTCAAACTAGAAAGACTTCTGGGGGATCCACCATCTTTGCCTCTTAAGCACTGGGATCGCAGGAGGGCTGCTATGGCCACCTGACATTTGTATGTGCTGGGGATCTAGACTCCAGTCCTCAGGCTTGTGTGACAATGTTTTACCCACTGAGCCATCTCCCTAGTCCTGGGTGTTACCCTTTTAAAAGAGAAGTCATAAAGACCCGGCCTTTAGAGGGAATCTCCCAAATGAAAGAAAAACGTGGAAACCAGAGAGCATGCATGGTTTCAGAGCCATATTTCCCACCCTCCTGCAAGGGGTGGGGATGCTAAGGGATAGGCCTGCAGGGAGAATGGGGTGATTGGAAATGACTTCAGAGAGGCCATGACATTGGAACTGGAATGCGAAGGATGATTAAGTATCTCCAGAGGTTGGGGAAGGCATTTCTGGGGATAGGAATGTCATAAGCTACCTGACTAATATGGTGACTGGCTGGCCAAGGCTGTGGTTTACGGGAAAGAGTCCAGATTGCCTCAGCAGTCCTGAAGCCTTGGTAATTCTAGAGAATGTTCCCCAGTTCTTGTCCCTTGGGCCACTGGTGCTCTTCAGTGCAGAAGGTGAGAAGGGCTTTCAGAGCTACTGGTGGGTAATGGGTAGTCTGTGCTGAAGCCCCTTACTAGGAAGCTGGGAAGTCTGTGCTTTGCTTACAAGGGCGCTAGTTAGCTTGCTCTCTCTGGTCTGGACTTTGCCAAGGCCATATATCCCTTGCCTCCTGGGGAAAGCCACAGACTCCAAAGATGGGAATTCTTGGAGGAGGAGGTATTGCGCTGGGCCAGGCCCCCTACTGCATGGACTAGGCACCCCACTTCTTTCTGCACTTGTTCTCCCTCTGTGAAATCAGGGCTTGCCCCGGCCAGATTCCAGGGCTGCCAGAGAGATGAGCTCTGCAGTGCTGTGTGAACTAAGCTGTTGTCCATGTTGTGAGGGACCATTGTGAGCATGCTAAGGAGGCAACAAGAGCAAGGACTAACAGCAGCGGGCGGACAGCTCAGTGCAGTATGCCATGCTTGCTGCTGTTTCACGTCATTTTTACAAACCCCAGAAGTAGTATGTGAGTTCCTTGGCTTACAGATGAGGTAACTGAGGCACCGAGTAGTTAATTGTACAAGAATACACAGCTCCTAGGTGGTGGGGCTTGATTTGATCTGAAGCCACCTAGCTACAGCCTGCGTGTGTAAAAAGTTCCTTAATTGTAGGACTCTGGGCCCTTGCTTGGACTAGGGTACCTGGTCTGAGTTCTCTAGAATTATTACATTTACAATACATGTACATGTTTGCATTTTTAGTTTTTTTTCCCCCCAAGACAGGGTTTCTCTGTGGTTTTGGAGGCTGTCCTGAAAATAGCTTTTGTAGATCAGGAGGGTCTTGAACTCACAGAGATCTGCCTGCCTCTGCCTCCCGAGTGCTGGGATTAAAGACATATGCTACCACCGCTGGCTGTTTGTATTTTTAGAAGTTAAAATTATTTTTATTTTGTATTTGAGTGTGCAGAAGTATCAATGGGGGCTAGAAGAGAGTGTTGGATTCCCAGGACCTGGAGTTATAGGATAGAGAGACCTGAATTCAGGTCTTCTGGAAGACCTTTTAGCTGCGGAACTGTCTCCTTTATTTAAAGAACATTTTTGCTTTCATAGTAAGACTGATAGGAAAGTAATGTTCCACAGTCTCCCCCATTATCAGTGACCCCATTAGAGTAGTTACAGCTGTTACAGCATGTTACAGCTGATGAGCCTGTGTGGAGTCCTGGTTTAAAGTGTGCACCTTTGGTTTTTTTTTTTTTTTTTTGGTTTTTCAAGACAGGGTTTCTCTGTGTAGCTTTGGAGCCTATCCTGGCACTTGCTCTGGAGACCAGGCTGGCCTCGAACTCACAGAGATCCGCCTGCCTCTAACTCTCGAGCGCTGGGATTAAAGGCATGCGCCACCAATGCCTGGCTGTGCACTTTTTTTAATATCTGAAAAATGTCAGAGTCTCACCAGGGCCCTTGACCCTCAGATGCCTGAGACCATGAACTGCATTATTAACAAGCAGAAAGGCTGATAATGGCATAGACAGAGGCCAGTGACACACACACTGGAGCTCACCACCTCCCGTTTTGTAGGGCCAGATGGATGATGGTATGGGCAGGGACCATCAGGGCAAACTCCATCCCCCAGCTTTGTGTTCCTCTTGGCATGGAGTGGGGTCAGGCCTAGCCATGGCTGTGACTGTAGCTAGTTCCTATCACTGGTGAGATGCTGGTCCCTCTAGCCTCCTGGCTCTGCTAGGACACCCACTCTTTCTTGCTCTGCCCTCTAGAACTGCAGGGAGCCCTGGAAAGCATCACACACTTCCTTATCTCCAGATTGCTGCACATCCCATTCTTTCTTCCATTCCTGGTTAGTCCTTCTTGCTCTGGGCTGTTCAAGTTCCACTAGTCCCAGGAAGCCTCCTCCTACCCTCACCCCCCAGTCTGTGTATAGAGGTTAAATGCCACTAACTTCTTTGAGATACCACGTTTCTTTCCCACCAGCCACACTTGCTTACTCCCTGACATCGCAGATGTGTGCTTTGGGTAGGCAGCCTCTTTCCCAGCTGCACATAGTGCAGAATGGCAGAGATAGAACCCCCAAGCCTCCTCTGACAGGAAACCCAGAGAGGGACAAGGTATATGCTCAGGGGCACAGTGCATCATAATACAAATGGGACCAATTCCTCATTTCATGACAGAAAAGCAGAACATGAAAATTACCAGAGATGCCAGGGGTGTGTGTGTGTGTGTGTGTGTGTGTGTGTGTGTGTGTGTGTAGTATCAGTTTCTATCCTGTACATAAAAATATTTAGTAGAAACAAAGACATCCATACAGATTGTTTGTTTCAGTAGTATATGTGGCAAGGAACTGAGGTGAC
This sequence comes from Cricetulus griseus, assembly GCF_003668045.3. Taxonomy (NCBI): domain Eukaryota; kingdom Metazoa; phylum Chordata; class Mammalia; order Rodentia; family Cricetidae; genus Cricetulus; species Cricetulus griseus. The sequence goes on from NC_048595.1 coordinate 178,372,958, forward strand.
AGCTCAACCAGTGAAGTATTTTCCTTGTAAGCATGGTTTTCTGAGTTCTCTCCTAATAATATATGGGGGAAAAGGGTGTGTTTGTAATTCCAGCACTAGGGAGGTGGAAGCAGGTACATCCCTGGGGCTCACTGGCCAGGCAGCATAGATTACATGGTGAGTTCTACCCTAGTAAGAGATCTTTATCTCAGAAAAAAGGTAGACAGTATCTGAAGAATGATACCAGGCTTCTCCATGTGTACACACACACACACACACACACACACACACACACACACAGACACACATCTGTGGCAGATGTCTGTCAGTATCCTTTATGTGCTAAGCTTGCCTAGGATCCCATTATCACATTAGGGGTTCTTGTTTGTTTGTTTTTGAGACAGGGCCTAGCTATGTAGCCCTGGCTGACTTGAACTCACTACATACAGAAGGTTGGTCTCAAACTTGGAGTGGTCAACCTGCCACATCCTCTTGGGTACTAAGACTGAATGTGTCATCATGCCTGGCTTGAGTTATGATTTCTAGAGAATATCCTAGTGTTGGGCACTTGCCATTATAAGCTGCACTGAGATTTGTATTCTTTCTTTTTAAAAACATTTTATTTATTTATTATGTATACAACATTCTGCTTCCATGTATATCTGCACACCAGAAGAGAGCACCAGATCTCATAACGGATGGTTGTGAGCCACCATGTGGTTGCTGGGAATTGAACTCAGGACCTCTGGAAGA